>NW_015540846.1:61616-64240 GCF_001515605.1 Sinocyclocheilus anshuiensis | reverse complement strand
TCCCTACTCAGGGAACCATGGTTACATAAGTAACCTGAGACGTTCCTAACCTTACTTTAAAATAATCTATTTCTGTGATGCAAAGGATCAGTCATTACTCCAGTCTTAAGTGTCACATGATCCTTCAGAAATCATTCTAATATGCTGACCTATTTATAATCTGTGATAATTTTTTTCAGGATATTCTGATGATGAAATATTTTTTTTATCTTTTTTTTTTTTACTTTACTTTTTAGTGAATGTCTTTACTTTCACTTTTTATCAAATTAACACATCCTTGCTGAATATTTCAGTTTTTTTTTCTTTTTGTATTTTTGATTAAATAGTAAATGCAGGCTTAATGATCATAAGATACTTCTTTCAAGAACATTAAAATAGTAATGTGTCCAAACTCATTGCCATCACTCCAAAACAGATGACTACAACTCACACACCTGCATTAGGAGCTGTACTTCTTTGTGTGCCTATTTAGCCTTGGACAGGGGTAGCTGCAGGTCGGAGTAATGGGCATGGCAAAAGGTGGAGTGCCGAAAAGGTGAACGCTACAACAGAAACCAACCACTAACCCTACTCCTAATCCAATTAGAAAGACCTTTATCCACACCCCCTACCTTTCGGCATGCCCTAATCTTTCACCACACCCACTGCTCCAGCCTGCAGTTATCCCTACTTGTTTTGCTTCGCAGCACCTGAAGGATGTGTTCATTACGGCAAACATTAAGGCGGGAGCCAATTTGAAACAGCAACATTAATTGGTTTAATTGCAGGTAAGTGACAATTCAACTATATCCAATGAACAATGAGGCTATTTGCTGCTTGTCTTAACTGGTAAAGAGCGTATAGGGCAGGGGTGTCAAACTCAATACCAGGGGCCCGTTCTTCGTACCTCGCTTTATACATCTGAGATTATTTAAAAGATGCCAGATCTTCTAATCATGATAACTGATCTCTGGCTAATTTGGTTCTTCAAACGAATTTGCAGATTTGATTAAAATATCTGGATTAAGTTGTCAAAGACTACTGCGCGGTCTCGTGTTCCCCGTAAAGGGCAGATACTCGAAACCACGATCAGTAATGCAGCGATTGGCTGGCAGCAAGACAGCCACGTAATGACAGCTTTACAAATCTTCTTTATGCACCAAGAGCTTGTAACACTCCAAAGAGAAAGGAAAAATTGAAATCGCATCATATGACCCCTTTAAAAAAGACACCTGACGAAAAACTTGGCAAATTTCTGGACCTTTAAAAGGAAACAGCCAAGTGAACAAAACTACATAAATGTTATAATAGATAAATGAACAAATGTTTTATTTATTTATTATTATTATTATTTGACATGATTCCCAATTATTTATATTCACAATTTCTAGTATTTGTACAGGCTTTACTTATTTCAATGTTGTAATTAGCAATTAATGTAATTATTATCACTGAAGCAGATTTGTTATGTGACAGCATTAATTAAAGGTTCTTAAGGGTCAAGATCAAGTTCCTGCACTCCATCAAGCTACTCCCATAATAGCTGTCACCACTCAAATTAATGCACGACTCAGATTAACTGTACAGCATGTGTGTAAGTCTCTAATACAATTATGAAGTAATTATTTTATCATGAATAAATCTTTCAGTGAGTAAAACTGGCTGTATCTAGATTACACAACATTATAATATTATTTTTAAATTAATTTTAAAATTATTATTATTTTAAATTATTGTCTCAGGATAAATAGGGTACTCATGTAATAAAGTAGCAGTGGCTGGGACAGATTTTAAATATCAATTCCACTTAAAAAGATGCAATCTAATCCTGTTTACATGAAATAAGCCTGCTCCCGAACAGGTTTAAGCTTACAGACCTATGAATGAAAGCAAGTACAGGATGAGCTTCGAAGAACCAAATAATCCAAGATCATGCCGAATCGTCAACAATCAATCCAGCTAACTGAGTTAGCGACATAAGAAGAACGGGCCCCAGTTCAGCCTGTAATACAGCAAATAAACAGCTTGTTCATGTACTCTTTCTCTATCCTTTCTTGTCTCTTGCTTACAGAAAAAAAAAAATCAGCAATTGGTATCAGAATCACCCCATTTCCTGGCAATCAAACTCGTCCATAAAAAAATCATGATTGGTGCATCTAGTTTTTGTAGATAGCCTACTGGTTAGTTTCCTCAAACAGTCATAACTTTTGACTGACTATTACTGCAACAGCAAGTCAAGAGCGACTGAGTACACTGGTCCACTTAAACTGGTATACACAGTAGTTATACACACACATAAGCACACAGTGTGTCAATGTGTACCTGGTATTCCCATGGGATCCAAATGTGTATATGTGTGCACGCGTGTGTGTATTGTACTCTGAGCAGTGTGAACAAATGAGATGAAAATATATACTTTGTCATTTATTTATTCAGGAAAATTATCCAATATTACATATCTGTGAGTGGCAAAAGTATGTGAATTTCTAGGATTAGCTGTTAATTTGAAGGTGAAATTACAGTCCATCTATTCGGAGGTGTTTTTAATCAGTGAGATAGATGACTGGTCAGGTGTCAGTGTGTTCCCTGTTTTATTTAAAGAACAGGGATCTATCAAAGTTTGGTCATGTTTGTAGAAGTGTATC
>NW_015540846.1:61168-61566 GCF_001515605.1 Sinocyclocheilus anshuiensis | reverse complement strand
CGTGCGCTTTGCTTGGCCATTTGTTGTGATAAACAGGAAAGTGTGTTCAGCTGAATTTAATTTGAGTTTTGTTAGACGAATATAAAAAGCGTACTATACCGCGGCAGCGGTCGCAGCAGCGGTCGCGGCAGCCCTCGTGTGAAGCTCTCCTCGTGTGAAGACCAAAGAGTGTAAAGACCATCGACTCTACCGTGCGCCTCCACCGTGCAAGGACACCGGCAAGGGACATAAGTATTGCTTTTGATTCATCCTCTTTTCTGCACCTTGCTTCACTTCTGTTTCATCAACAGCTCCTTTGAATCACATTCAGCCACTATTACCCACCCTCTTAAAATCCATTTTATAGTTGTAGCGCCTGGACCAATCAGACACACAACATATATATTTTTTTAGTCATA
>NW_015540846.1:58619-61133 GCF_001515605.1 Sinocyclocheilus anshuiensis | reverse complement strand
AACATCACATAGCTGAAGGGGTTCTTTACTGAGGAATGGGCTAAAATTCCTACAAGCCGTTGTGCAGGACTTATCAGCAGTTACAAGAAACGTTACTTGTAGTTATTGCTGCAAAAGGTGGTCACACCAGGTACTGAAAGCAAAGATTCACATACTTTTGCCAAAAATGCCAGGGTTGATTTTTAGTCCCAGTCCAGCCCTGTTGAGAGGCTGAAATGTGAATAATCAAAATCAAGCCATCAAAAATCACATTTCTCAATGCAAAATCGCAAAGAGTTTAGGTCTTTCACCAACTACCATACATAATATTGTGAAAAGATTCAGGGAATCCAGAGAAATCTCAGTCTGTGTAGGGCAAGGCAGGAAACCTCAGTTGAATGTGCATGACCTTTGAGCCCTCAGATGGCATTGCATAAGAAACCGTCATGTTGCGGTGTTAAATATAGTCACGTGGGCTCAGGAGTACTTCGAAAAACTGCTGTCACTTAACACAGTCTGCCGCTGCATCAATAAATGCAACTTGAATCTCTGTTACTCGAGGAGAAAGCTATACATCAATTCTATGCATTGATGCCGCGGGATTCTCTGAGCCAGAGCTCATCTCAGATAGTCAAAAAGACAGTGGAAATGTGTGCTGTGGTCAGATGAGTCCACATTTCAACTTGTTTCTGGGAAAAATGGACATCAAGTTCTCAGTCCCAAAGACCAAATGGACCATCCAGAATTTAATCAGCGACAGATGCAAAAGCAAATGTCTGTCATGGTATGGGGGGGGGCAGCAGAACAAATGGCATGGGTGATTGGCATATGTGCCAAGGTACCATTGACGTTGAGGCATATATTGGAATTGTTCAGAGACATATACTGCAATCAAGATGACATCTTTCATGGGAAATCCATGGTTATTAGATCAAGACAATGCCTGGTCTCATTCTACATGTTCTACAACAGCGTGGGTTCGTATAAACAGAATGAATGTGCTAGACTGGGCTGCCTGCAGTCCAGATCTGTCGTCTATTGAAAATGTATGAGCAGTCATGAAAAGGAGAATCAGACAACAACGATCATAGACTGCTGAGCATCAGAAGTCTTATATTAAGTGAGATTGGACAAAAATTTTGCTTGCAAAACTTTAACAATTATTATCCTCATTTCCCAAACAATTTATCATTGTAATTAAAAGGAAAGTTGATGTGACTGTGTTAAATATGACTCTGTCCCAACTTTTTTGCAGTGTGTTGCAGCCATCAAAATCATTTTTTAAATATATATTTACAAAATAAAATAAAATTGTTTTGTGAAAACATTGGAATTTTTTTCTTTGTATTTTAGTCAGTTAAATAAAGGTTAAAGAGAATGAACAAATAACATATTCTTAATTTTATGGCATTTCACAACTTTTCTAGAATTAGGTTTGTAAATTAAGTAAAGTTTAAATTAAATATTTAATGAATCCCTGTATAATTACAGATGGTGAGAATAATTTTCCTTTACATCAAAAATGATTAACTTTAACCACTTGAAATGAAACATGCAGTCAATGCAATTGCCTTATTTTTGGCCAGATAGAATCAGTGCTTTCAGATATTAACATGTAATGAAGAAACAATTTTCTACACTTGTACTCTTTTTTTCTCAGCTCTCATTTGTCGAGTGCCAAATTCTGAAGCAAGAGAAAGTGAATAATGGATTGACATTAGAGTAGTCTGACACATTTCTGAAAGGCATCCATTACATGGATTTTTTTTAAAATTTAAGGCAGAGTAATTTCAGTGGGTTTTATAGTATCTATTTGTTGAAAATGAGGTGTAAAAATATGATCAGTAAAATACAGTAGATAATGTAGCTTGCAGAAATTGGAAGGAAACACTTATTTACTAGTTGCTGAATTTTGCAGCGTAACTATCTTGGCCAGACATGAAAAATGCATACATTTCTAGAGGAAAATACAAGCAAGGTCAAGTCTCAAGGAAGGATATGGATAGGGGCGCCGCTAGCAATTCTGGGCCCTACAGCTGAACCCCTCTGGTGTGACTTTAAATGCAGACCTTGAGCCAAAAACTCATCATCACCAAACACCAATGACTTGTACATACATATGGACAAAAGTATTTGGACACCCCCTTCTTTAGAACAGAAAAAGGCACTTCCAAAACTGTGGCAACAAAGATGGAAACATAATGAATGTATTTAAAAATTGTATTCCCAGTTTTGGAAGTGTCTAAAATGATTGTACGCATATGTACAAGTCATTGGTGTTTGGTGATGAGTTTTTGGCCCAAGGTCTGCATTTAAAGTCCCACCAGAGGTGTTCAACTGGGATTAGGATTTTGCTTTCTGCAGACCAGTCCAGTTCTTCCACACTGACTGAATCAATCTTTTTTTTTTTTAACCTTGCCTTATACACAGAGGCATTGTTGTGTTAGAATAGAAAAGGTTCCTGTTCAAACTATTGGTATAAAATTAGAAGCACACAATTCCCTAGAATATCATTATATGCTTAAACATTAAGAT
>NW_015540846.1:58398-58595 GCF_001515605.1 Sinocyclocheilus anshuiensis | reverse complement strand
AATGGTAAAAGACTGTAAAAATGCTACAGTAAAAACCTGTTAAATGGTTAACGGTAAATTCCCCTACTATATATGGTGAAAAATTGTATTGGACATTACATGTAATTTTACAGTAGTTACAGTTTTTGGAAGTGAAAAAGACCGTATAATTTACAGTGAATAACCGTAAATTGACATTCCCAGAATTCCCTGCGTTA
>NW_015540846.1:57959-58309 GCF_001515605.1 Sinocyclocheilus anshuiensis | reverse complement strand
ATTTAATAATATTGACCTATTACTTTTGCTATTGCTTTTGACCATTAGGTATCAGTAACATAATTCATTCAGAACCTGTTCTATGGACATAGACTTTCTGTACCACACTATTCTACTGATATGGAATGAGTTTGACTACTTAATCCGTTATATTAAAATGCTAAAGTATTTTTTTTAAACAGTGGATGAGTAATTCACTCCTTGACTTGCTTAATAAAAGCCTCCTTTGAGATCGTTTTGACAGACGTTTATTGTGTATTATTTTCAACGTGTTTATTGCTAAGTTTAGTGTGGCAAAATGGAAGCGCAGCCATAATTCGCGTGCAGCGTATCTGGTTGCCATGACAACC
>NW_015540846.1:56043-57884 GCF_001515605.1 Sinocyclocheilus anshuiensis | reverse complement strand
GAATGAGTAATTCACTCCTTGATTTGCTTAATAAAAGCCTCCTTTGAGATCGTTTTGACCGACATGTTTATTGTGTATTATTTTCAACGTGTTTATTGCTAAGTTTAGTGTGTCAAAATAGAAGCGCAGCCATAATTCGCGTGCAGTGTATCTGGTTGCCATGACAACCTCACGCGCTTCCTGCTGCTGCTCTATGTAAGCAGAGTGTGAATTTGTAGATTTTCTATAGCAAAACTAAAATGTGTTTAAAAGTGCGACTGACCGAATAGTCCGGCCCCCCCCCTCGAACTCGAAGGCATCTCTAATTTGACAGTTTACCATCTGATCTCACTCAGTGACTCTAAGCTACGTAGGACGGGACGAAACCATGCAGTGAATGGGGGAAGATTATTTTGCCGGAAATGCAGAAATAAGCCGTAATTTTGTTTTATTTGCAATTCTTTGGTAGATACATTTATAATTTATATTACATTACTACTACTACTGTTACTACTAATAAAACAGATCTCTGGGGGCCCCAAAAGTGCGTGGGCCCTTAGAATCGTCCTAACTTCCTAATCGATCAATTAATGTCTCTAGTGTTTGTCAGAAACAAATCAATCATTAAGGCATCTTAACTTCAAACCATCACTTCTGGCCAAATTAAGAGTCATACATAATCCACAAATATTTAGCACAACATCCTTGGCTTGTCCCAAGTACAATCCAAGTACAATCTTTTATATAATAAAGATATTTGTATAGATGCACTTTTATAATTCTAAAAATAAATCATTTAGATTTTTAGATGCCTTAACCCAGGGGTGCCCAAACTCGGTCCTGGAGGGCCGGTGTCCTGCAGAGTTTAACTCCAACTTGCCTAAACACACCTGCTGGTAAGTTTCTAGTATGTCTATAAGAGCTTGATTAGCCGGTTCAGGTGTGTTTAATTGGGGTTGGAGCTAAACTCTGCAGGACACCGGCCCTCCAGGACCGAGTTTGGGCACCCCTGCCTTAACCCATTGGCTTTCAAAGTTTGAGGTGCACCTGCAAGGTACAATATTGTCCATTTAGATGCTGTCAGTACTCAATACCATATTGTACATTTCAGTGTAGTGTTGTCAAAAGACCCGGTATTTCGGTACCAAGTCAGTACTAAAAAAATGAAAACGTTACGGTACCAGGTTTTTTTAAGTACCGGTGGTACCGAGTACCCGGTCAACCCGGTTCTTGATGAGCTATCTGAAAGTTATCCTCTTCCAGTGTTGCCAAGTCCGCGGTTTTCCCGCGGAATTGGGCTGCTTTAACACTATTGTCGCGGGTTGTTTTTCATGTCCGCGGGTTGAAACACAACCCCATTAACATGATATTTAGCCCCTGGAATGCGAATTTTACCAAACCATATTTTATCCTCAGAACGCGATTTTTAACGCGGGACCCCCTCGAAACGCGATTAGGTGGGTTTTGTTGTGAAAACCTGGCAACCTCTTCTTAAAAGCAGTGGCGACCTCAAGAGGAGGAAACGCATCAAACTAACAAAACACCCTGATCAAGTTCAAGCAGGTAAGTTTCAATTACATTTTTAATATTTAGAGCTTCTGTTCTGTTGGGAATATTATTCCATATTTTAATTTGAATTTCGGATTGAAATAAACATCGCCGTTAGCGTATACGTAGTTAATTGTTAGCATAAGCGCGGCTAACGCTAATATAATGAGCATTAGAATGAATTTTGTTCATTTTGTTCAAAATGATTTCTTTGTTAACTATTTAATGCTCCTATAACTTTCATTACTGTAAAAAACAGGAGGTATAATAACATAATGGTATTTACTATTTTTACACACCAGAGGCTTTTAAAT
>NW_015540846.1:54707-54914 GCF_001515605.1 Sinocyclocheilus anshuiensis | reverse complement strand
ATATACAAATGTATGGTTAACAGTGTTTATGTCATATAGTGTTTATGTCATATCAGTCCGTCAGAAAAAGTTGATTTGTTTTTGTTTGTTTTGTTTTTTTTAGTTAGTTAGTTGTAATTCGTGGCTGAACATCTCTAGCAGGTTTTAAAAGCCCTTTAAAATTAAATATGAACACAGTTTGGATTAAATAAAAGAAAAGTCAAATTT
>NW_015540846.1:50612-54380 GCF_001515605.1 Sinocyclocheilus anshuiensis | reverse complement strand
TTGGTACCGAGAACCGTGGATTTTCACTGGTATTGGTACCGAATACTGAAATTTTGGTACCGTGACAACACTGTTTCAGTGTTTATGCAAACACCACACTTTACAAAAAAAATTTGTTTTTATATCTATCTATATCTATCTATATATATCTCTATATATATATATATATATATATCTATATATATTGTGACGAGCGTCCCGGCTCCACATCAGCGTTGCCCTGGAAACTCACGAGGTGCACCTGCTCACGAGCACTCAGGGCCGATCGGCCACACCTGGGGCTCGTCAACCCGCCGACAGATAAGCAGCATGCTCATCGACGACGGGTGAGAAGCCTCTCCATGAGACAGCAGACTAACGCTCTCTCTATTCCGTTCCAGAACGCACCGAATAACCGATCAGCCCCGCCTGGAGCATGGCATGGATTCACCCGCACCTGGACACGACCGAGAGGACCTCAACGAGCTATAGCACCCCCACCATTCACGTAGTCACTTGGTTTTGAATAAATCCACCCTCCGGGGCCTTACACCAAGCTTTGCTTGTTGCGTGATCCTTCCACCCCGCCACACTGGTGAAGAATGCAGGCAAGTTAGTGGAAGGAACACCGACAAGCGATTTCCTGGGGTCTCACCTTTCTGTTTTTTTTCTCTCTGTCTCCCCTCTGCTAGGCGGCCGCTCCTCCCCGACATGGACGAAATCCTCCAGCGGCTTACGGAGGTCAGCATCCGCCAGCAACAAATTATGGAACATCTTGCTGCCCGACAGGGTCAGACCGAGCAGGACCTCGACGCACTGCGCACGGCCACAGCACGACGCATTCCGTTACCCGACTCCCGGGTACAAGTGACACAGCTCTTGCCCAAAATGATGGCTCATGATGATGTGGAAACTTTTCTAAAGATGTTTGAAAACACAGTGACCCAAGAGGGCTGGGGGAGGGAAGACTGGGCACGGCTGCTGGCGCCCCTTCTCACGGGTGAGGCGCAACGAGCCTACTTCGCCCTACCATCCGCGATGGCAGACAACTACAGTGAACTCAAAAAGGAGATCCTGGCCCGCCTGAGGCTTTCTTCAGTCTGTGCGGCCCAGTACTTCCACGACTGGGAGTACAAATCCCGCCTCCCCTCCCGAGCCCAAGCTGCCGAACCAGTAGTCAGGCCGACGGCTCCCGCAGAGGGATGAGCCCATGCCAACAGCGGTACCAACACCTCCTGTACGGACGTGGCTGGCAGGCTGTATCGTGCACCGTGACCTGCCCGTGGGGGCTCCAGAAGCGGAAGTAAAAATCAATGGCCGCCCTTTCCCAGCTCTACTGGACTCCGGCAGTGCGGTCAGCCTCGTACAGTCCCGCATCCTTTCACCCCGAGGGGAAACCAAAGCTTCCCTACCGATCACGTGCGTGCACGGAGACACACGATACGTACCGGCCTGGAGAGTGACTATCTCGGCTGGCCCTGGGTCTTGGCCGGTGGAAGTGGGGGTAGTGAAGGATCTGCCGGTCCCTGTCCTTCTCATGAGGGATTGTCCAGGGCTGGAACGCCTGCTTGTCGCCGCCGTACAGCCTGTCAGCACCAGAGGGAGCCACCATGGGAAAAGGCCGGCGAGAGAAGTCCGTCAGCGCCCCGTCTGGCTCGCCTCGGACAGCGGGAGAGATGGTGAGTCCCCGCAACATCATCTGTCATCACCAGAGGGAGCCGCCGTGGGAAGAGGCTGGCGAAAGGAGCCCGTCAGCACCCCGTCTGGCTCGCCTCGGACAGCGGGAGAGATGGTGAGTCCCCGCAACATCATTCTAACCTCTTCCTTGACCTATCTCAGCAGGTGACAGGAGGCGGTTCGTTCGCCAAGGAACAGCGCGAGGACGACCGTCTAAAGCACTGCTGGAAGCAAGTGCGCAGGATAGAGGGAAAGGAGACACAAACGGGGCCCCATCCTCTCCCGCATTTCATCGTCCAAAAGGGCCTGCTCTACTGTGTTGCACGGCAAAGGGGGGAGGACAAGACACTATTGGTAGTGCCGCAGACGAAGACGGAGATGGTGCTGGAGTTGGCACACTCGCACCCACTTGCCGGCCACCTTGGAGCGGCCAAAACCACCCAACGGGTCCATGACCACTTCCACTGGCCGGGACTGGAGGCCGAAGTTAAACGTTTCTGTCAGTCCTGCTCTACCTGCCAGAAAACGTCCCCGAGGACGCCTCCCCCTAGCCCGCTGATTCCCTTACCCATCATCGAGGTGCCCTTCGAGCGCATCGGGATGGATATCGTGGGGCCGTTGCCTAAGTCTGCCCGGGGTCACGAACACATCCTGGTCATCGTCGACTATGCCACCCGATACCCAGAAGAAGTGCCCCTTCGAAAGGCCACCGCCAAGGCCATCGCCTACGAGCTCTTCCTGCTCTGTAGCCGGGTGGGCATTCCCGCAGAGATACTGACCAACCAGGGGACCCCCTTCATGTCCCGGCTAATGGTGGACCTGTGCACTCTGCTCAAGGTGAAGCAACTGAGGACCTCCGTATACCACCCCCAAACTGACGGCCTCGTTGAACGATTCAATCAAACCCTCAAACAAATGCTGTGACGAGTGGTAGCCGAGGACAAACGAGACTGGGACCTCATGCTGCCATATGTCCTGTTCAGTATACGGGAGGTACCTCAGGCCTCGACCGGCTTCACCCCTTTCGAGCTGCTCTTCGGACGCCAGCCCTGGGGGCTGCTGGATGTGGCAAGAGAAGCGTGGGAGCAACAGCCAGCACCCCACCGCTCCGTGATCGAACATGTGAAAGAAATGAGGGAACGAATCGACCGGGTCATGCCATTAGTTCGGGAGCACCTCACCAAGGCTCAGCAGGTGCAGCAGCGATATTACAAACGAGCCGCCCAGCCTCGAGAATTCCAGCCGGGGGACCGAGTGACGGTCCTTGTCCCCAATTCGACCTGCAAGTTCCTGGCCAGCTGGCAAGGCCCGTATACCGTCACGGAGAAAATCGGTCCCGTTACTTACCGTATCCGCCAGCCGGGACGGCGGAAGGTAGACCAGCTATATCATATTATCCTGCCGAAGAAATGGGTGGGGTCAAGAGACCAGCTCGCCACCCTCCCCACCGTGGAGACGGTGGTCGTGGACGTCAACCCACAGCTGTCGTCAGCTCAGAAGGCCGAGCTGCAGCACCTGGTCGGCCAGTTCCCCGATGTGTTCTCCCCGATCCCCGGGCGGACCCAGGTCCTCCATCACGAGATCCACACATCTGCTGAAGAAATGGGTGGGGTCAAGAGACCAGCTCGCCACCCTCCCCACCGTGGAGACGGTGGTCGTGGACGTCAACCCACAGCTGTCGTCAGCTCAGAAGGCCGAGCTGCAGCACCTGGTCGGCCAGTTCCCCGATGTGTTCTCCCCGATCCCCGGGCGGACCCAGGTCCTCCATCACTAGATTTCCACACATCACCAGGAACCATCGTCAGGCAATGTCCCTACCGAGTCCCAGAGGCTCGTCGGCAGGCTATTGAGGAGGAAATCCAACAGATGCTGAAGTTAGGGGTGATTGAACCATCTAACAGCCCTTGGTCCAGCCCTATCGTCATGGTACCAAAACCAGATGGCACCCTCCACTTATGCAATGATTTCTGCCGCCTTAACGAAGTCTCGGTGTTCGACGGCTACCCAATGCTGCGGGTGGATGAGCTCATGGATATATATAAAATCAGTCTTCAAGTATTTTACTACACTTCAGTATGTGATTCTTATTAAGTAGGGGTCATTTTTTAGGAT
>NW_015540846.1:50054-50423 GCF_001515605.1 Sinocyclocheilus anshuiensis | reverse complement strand
CCAGTCAGGTGTGTTGAGGCAAGTTGGAGCTAAACTCTGCAGGACACCGGCCCTCCAGGACCGAGTTTGGACAGCCCTGACCTAGACCGTCTATGGAGGGTGCTGATGGAGCTACGCAGGGCTGGGCTTACTGCCAACCCCCGCAAATGTCACCTGGGCCTGTTTGAAGCAAAGTACACGGGGCTCCCGCCACGTTCCAGCGCATGATGGACATCTTGCTGCGGCCCCACCAGTCCTACGCTGCAGCATATCTGGATGATGTGGTAATCCACTCTGAGCGTTGGGAAGACCACCTAGACCAGGGCTGTCCAAACTCGGTCCTGGAGGGCCGGTGTCCTGCAGAGTTTAGCTCCAACCCTAATTAAACAC
>NW_015540846.1:45454-50044 GCF_001515605.1 Sinocyclocheilus anshuiensis | reverse complement strand
ATATCAGCATGAAGCTGGCCCCGGCCGATAGGAACTACGCCACCGTGGAGAAGGAAGCTCTGGCCATCAAGTGGGCAGTCCTGGAGCTGCGCTACTACCTCCTGGGCCGTAAGTTCACATTCGTTATGGACCACACACCCCTCCAGTAGATGGCCCGGGCCAAAGACACGAACGCCAGGGTGACGTGGTAGTTCCTTGTGCTCCAGGACTTCCACTTCCTAGTGCAACATCGGGTCGGAGTGGCCAATGCCGGCAGCATGCTCATCGACGACGGGTGAGAAGCCTCTCCATGAGACAGCAGACTAACACTCTCTCTATTCCGTTCCAGAACGCACCGAATAACCGATCAGCCCCGCCTGGAGCATGGCATGGATTCACCCGCACCTGGACACGACCGAGAGGACCTCAACGAGCTATGATCACATTGTGCACAAATATGTACAAAATCAGTAACCATAAACAACAGTCAGTAATCTATAAAACATATTATATACAAAACATATTTGACAGCAAAATGCTGTGATTGAGCAATCAGAATCACATATTTCAGAGTGTGCTGGGAGAATATACAGTCGTGGCCAAAAGTATTGGCAGTGACGTAAATTTTGTGTTTTGCAAAATTGGCTGCTTAAGCTGTTGTGGTGTTCATTCACATTGTTTCTAGATTATGTCACTGCCAATACTTGTAGAAATTGTGAATGAACACCACAACAGCTTAAGTAGCAAATTTTGCAAAACACAATATTTATGTCACTGCCAATACTTTTGGCCACAACTGTAGAATTGTCTGTAGTTTTTTTGTTTATAGTGGCTCTTGTATGATTTAAAGCAGCGTAACAGGAAAAACATGTCAAGAACCAAGTGAATAATATTCACATTATTTTATATGTAATTATATATTTAAATACACATTTATATAAATAATAACTTGAAAATGTGAAATGGAGAGCTAGAGAACTTTACAGGGGAGGCGAAGTGGGCTGGAAAATTTTGAAGAATAGGGTGACTTTGATGGTGTATTATTGAAAAATCAAAGCTAGAATGTTCCAGCAGTGAGATGAGCAGCACTGATGTGAGAAGAAGTTGTCAGAAGAAGAAGAACATAAGACTTCCAGAGTGTGGTAGAGGTGCAGAGGTGCAAGTCAGTCAGATTAGTGAGTAGTGAGAGTTGACTTGTGAAGTGGCTGCGGATCATCATTAATTGGCTGATTTTAGTGGAATGAAATGGAATCAAATCAAGGGCATATGAAGGAACATCATTCAAAAAAGTAGTAAAATTGTCATTTTGATTTGTTTCGATGTCTTTCTTAATATATATATATATCTATATATCCATCTATCTATATATATATATATATAAAGGAAGAAGTATGTATGTAAGTGTATATTGTATATAATGAGAACCTCATTTGGCACAATTAACATTGCTAAGTTTGTCTTGCCTGATGTAGTTACTCAAGTCTTTTATTTGGCAGCCATTGCACAAGCTCCTAGTTCAGTATCATTGGGGTCTGTTTAAGTAACTTCATCCGTTCTGTTCCTGTTATCACTCTCAGACTTTCCTCCAAATATAGGGTTGCAGGAGTCATTTCTTCTCCAGAAAGCCTTGAGGGAATCTGCTTTTTCATTTTCTTTTGTGGGAGCCATCAGCAAATGGATATGAGATGGTTAATTTTTAATTCTGCATTCGTGAAGTCATGTTTTTGATGGGTGGAAAGAGCGCTAATGGGGCCAGATTGGGTATCATTGCGGATATCTGGGAACGACCCCTGGGACTGCACTGTGGGTCTTGGCTGAGCTCCATTAACGTCTTGAAAAAGAGAAGGTACTTGGAGACACGCTGTCCAGCTATTGACCCTTATTGGCAAAACGAAAGCTCACGTTGGCTGTTTATTGAGTGGACACTGCACGAGGTTCATTAGAGAGGAAAGAATTTGTTGAAAATCTTCGCTGTGAATGATAGAGATAATGAAAGCACATTCAAACTGTACAGAACAACTTTAAACCACAGAGCCACAAATAACATTAGACGTCTAACACCAAACCTCAACACATACTTGACCAGAATAGCAAAGAGAAGTACTCATTTCTGAAGTGACAGATTATGCACTGTGGGCTTGCTTTCTTTGAGTAGCTAAAATGATTTCCTGGCTTTCAGTGGCAATGAGTCTGATGATTGTTTTTATTGACTCAGATGTTCCATTAAGGGAGAGTGAGCATTTGCAAAGAGAAGCTGACAGCAGCTCTGTTGTTGTGATGTTCTGGTGTTGGACCTTACACCAGGGTCATTAGCGAACCTTTATTACAGCTCCACTCTCACTGTCCCACCACACACACAACTACAAACTCAAAACTCATTGCAGAAAGGAAATTTGTTGAGTTCTCACACTGCCTGACAGCAACATTAGAGTATTGCAACAGACTACAAGACTGCAACTTACGATAGGTCAATGGGGTCCGACAACAAACAACATTGGACCCTACTGACTTTCCAAAAAAAAAAAAAACACCAACACAGTGAGACATTTTTCTAAATATCTTCAGTATGGTTCCAGAGTAGGAAGAAAGCAGTCATACAGGTTTGGAATGACAGAGGGTGAGTAAATAATGACAGAATCTTTGTATTTATTTTCAAAAAAAAAAAAAAACACCAACACAGTGAGACATTTTTCTAAATATCTTCAGTATGGTTCCACAGTAGGAAGAAAGCAGTCATACAGGTTTGGAATGACAGAGGGTGAGTAAATAATGACAGAATCTTTGTATTTGAGTGAATTAGATTAGATTAGATTAGATTCAACTTTATTGTCATTGCACCTAAGGAAGAAGAGGCGCTGGTTAGCCTTCTTGACCAGGCTGGAGGTGTTTGTGGTCCAGGACAGGTCCTCCGAGATGTGGGTTCCCAGGAACTTGAAGCTGGAGACACGTTCAACAACTGTCCCGTTAATGTGGATTGGGAATTATCCCAATCAAATGATTTTTAAGTTGTTATGGATTTTGATGTCTTAAAGACAGAAAATGCAGAAAAGGCTTAGCACAAAGTAATAAAATGTGAAGTAAAGTGGTCAGGCCTGTAATTTTCAGCACCACAATGAAATACAATTAAGGCCAGTACTATTCCCGATATGGCCAGCAGACAATAATTGCTTCTTGTTTGTCAAATGTAACTTTGCCTGCAACTCTCAGATAGACATAAATTGAAAACTGATTTTGCCAAATCAAGTTAAGGATTATTATTGGTTGTTGTTTGTACTGTTGCACCAGAAATACAAGGGTGGCCTGTGACTCGGGGCCAATGTGAGAGAGTTTAGAGCCAGTGTTTTGTCACTGTGTCTTATATTCTTTGATCGTTTTAACGCCTTACAAACTTAAACATTTGAAATTTTGTGATGTATTGTTAAAAATAGTGCTGTTTTAATGTCAGTGAAGTAACGTTTTCTAGATAAATCTTCCTGAATAACATGTCAACTTCTTAGAAATGTACTTTTTGAACTTAATGGCTCTAAAAATGTCATGTGGGATAACCATTTAGTAAAAACATTCTCCTTGAATTCATTTGAGTGTACACATCTTAATATTTCATATATGTTTTACAAATATTTTAAGTATGCATGATAATAATACAATTAAAATAAAATATAAACAAAAAGTTTTTTGCACCACATGGCATTTACAACTAACTATGCTTTGTCATAAAAGGTTAAATTGGCTGATATTATACATCACTGTTTTATTTTATTTTATTTATTTATTTGTTGTTATTTTTTTAACCATTAAAAAACTTTCTTTATTGTTGAGGCCTGACATAATAAAGAAAAAGTATAGAGAAATAGAAACCATCACAGACACACTGTAAAATCTAATTAGTTGGGCTTACTTAAAAAAAGCATGCAAACCGATTGCCTTGAAAAAACTCAGTAAAGTGAAATAGGAATAGTATGTTGTACTGACAAATGCTTAGTTAGTGTAGTTTACTTACACGAGAGTTCTAGTAACTAAAAAAGAACTGTAGGGGGTACTTGATCCTTTCATTTAGGTTTACTCATGACTTAGTATAGCTACTCACTGACTCCCAGAGTGCATTGCGGCAGAATAAATTATGCAGTTGCTTTGTTTTACAGTTGTTGATTTTATTTGCCAATTTTATTTGCTGTCTTGTGTCAGTAGTAGCACAACAAAAAGAGCAAATAAAATGGTTATTGTTACAATTAATGAAAATAAATTAAATTGTTACCATTGTTGTGATTCAAGTGCAGAATGTTTAAGTCTGTGTGTGACTTTAACATCTTGCCACACACCATTTAAGGATTATATAAACCCAACTAAAAGCATCTCAAAATATTTATGAAAAGTGAAACTTGAAGAAAGTTCATTAAAAAACACACAAAAAAATACACTAATGCTTTAATTAGAAGATAGATCACTTTCTAAAAGCAATTTATTTATTACTTTTCTTTGTTTGAAATCAAATAACTCTGACTTCATAATGCATTACTGCATTAACAGAAAAGAAATTATAGTAACATAAACCAAGTTCAAAGTGCCCAACCAAAGGGAACGCTAATCACTATAATGGTGAATTAAAAAAAA
>NW_015540846.1:36744-45312 GCF_001515605.1 Sinocyclocheilus anshuiensis | reverse complement strand
CACTAATGCTTTAATTAGAAGATAGATCACTTTCTAAAAACAATCTATTTATTACTTTTCTTCCCTTGAAATCAAATAACTCTGACTTCATGATGCATTGCTGCATTAACAAGAAGAAAATTATAGCAACATAGACGAAGTTCCAACTGCCCAACCAAAGGGAACGCTAATCACTATAATGGTGTTAAAAAAAAAACATTTTAGGAAAATCAACATCAATTTATGAAGTTAGCTTCATAATGTGATGTTCTCTCAAATATTTAAGTTGTATTGAAAATTCAACATTCAAGATGACTTTGGGAAACGAGTGAATGCAACTAGTGAAAGATAACTGCAGACATGGAGGAAATGGGTCTATTAAGACTCTAAAAGTCTATTAAGACTCTTTTTCTTTTTTTCTTCTTCTGTTCTTATGTTGCACATTAGCAACATATTAGTGCACTGCTGCCTCTCACTGCTTTATTAATATCATTGGTTCCTTTGTGGCTACTTGAATATTTTAAGTAAGTGTCACTCAAAACAGTAAGTAAATTGTTTTATTTGCCTTGAAAGTAGCTGTAACTTAATAAAACCTAGTAAGTATAACAACTAAGTAAAGATAACTAATTAAATCTAAGTAAGGTAAACTGTTGGATTTTACAGTGAAACACTAATCAGATTCCACCTGTCCATGATACTTATCAGCTCACTAGGGGCTTACAGAGCTTGTCCAGCTTTCACCTGTATGAGCATATGATTAGTATCCCTTTCAGATCTCCATCCCATGTCCCTCGTCCTCTCTCCACAGATCATTACAGTAATAGGGCAGGCTCTATTATCCCAGCACAGTCCCAGGCAGGTCCCCAAGAGGTGGGACCTGCCTTACTGCTGTACGATGGCTTTAATTTCACGCTTTGTTAATGTCCTCCATCTCCTTGTGTCCTGCTCCATGCCCTCTGCGAGTAAAGCAAGGATCACATCCTGTGCGCAGTTGCTGATTTGACCATGCCTTGGGGAACACTCCCCGTTACTCTCACACCGCTGTCTGCTGGGTCAAATTCTCTTGCAGAAGCAGATAGATAAGTCTGGCACATACAAGTTCTCACGTGACACCAGGGAATGTGAGTTTTATTTGATTCAAGGCAAGACACTACAGGCAAAAACATTGTTTTTATTCATCTGACAATTTTGAGATTTTGGGCTTTTCATAAAGTGTTGACTCAGATTAGCTTGAAATCTCAAAAATAATTTTTTTTTTGCAGTTTATCTATTTGCATCTGTAGATTTCAATTACAATACACATCTTTAAAGGCCTTAAATTTCTTAAAATGAGTATTTACTCATGCGCTGAGCCAGGAATCGCCACTTTGGTAGCACTTACTGTACATAACCAAACTTTACAATTTTATTCCTGTCTATCTACTATTTATTCCTTTTTTCCCTGGCTGTTTTACAGTATTTTCCGATTTATGGAGACAAAGAGACATTCAAAATATTCATAATCCCCTCTGTAAAGATTTTAGCTGTAATATGTCAACAAAATGAAACAAAAATTGTGAACCTGGCTGTATCTGGCTTTGGTTTTGGAAATGTATGCAAATTAGTACATAACAAGATTCTGTATTTGCATATTAAAGGGATCATATGATGTTGCTAAAAAGAACATTATTTTGTGTATTTGGTGTAATGCAATGTGTTTATGCGGTTTAAGGTTCAAACAACACATTATTTTCCACATAATGTACATTATTGTTTCTCCTCTATGCCCCGCCTTTCTGAAACGCGTTGATTTTTACAAAGCTCATCGTTCTGAAAAGCGAGGTGTGCTCTGATTGGCCAGATAAACCCATTACAAACGAGGCATTTGTTGCATCCAGTGGGGACATAATTACTGATTATAATGACTTATACTGTGTTTTACGCTTAAACATAAAACCATGTCTGCATTTGTGATCTGAGACCTTGTAACACTCCAAAGAGAAAGGAAAAATTGAAATCGCATCATATGACCCCTTTAAAACGTAATGTTTCAGGAAACTTGTAATACAAAAATGTTTGCAATTTTTAATGTAATCAATCAACTGAGTAAGTAATGTGATATTTGTTAGTTAATTAATTAATTTATTTATGTTTTTATTTATTTATTTTACCCTATTCCCCTGGGGTGTCTTGCCTTAAAGGCATAGTTCACCCCAAAATAAAAATCGGCTGAAAATTTCCTCGCCCTCAGGCCACTGGAGAAAGCAATATTATGGAGAGAGAATTCATATTTTAGGCAGAAACAATGATTTAAAGTTAAAATGCCTTGATAAATTTGTTTATTACATACACACAGCTTTTCACATCACAAGACCTTAATTGATGGACTGGATTCAGGTGGATTACTTGTGGATTATTGTGAATTCTCATTCTGGCTGCATATATTCACTGCAGAGGATCCATTGATTTTTGGGTGAACTATTCTTTTAAAATATTTTGGTGCCGGAAAGCACATGTTCATTCGTGTCCAACAAATGATTGGTCTAAATATTAAGAAGCACATCAGTGAGGTTACTATCTCACACCCACACCGGCCTTCAGAACAGTCTAGAGCAAACACTATATGTGAAACAATGTGTGCTCTTTTCTGCAGTCAAAGCAGCGGCCACGTAGTTCTGACCTTTCCATGTAACCATGGTTGCTAGAGGAACAAAAAATCCTTGATAGAAAAATCTTAACACACCATCTCGCTCTCCATTTGAGAGGCAAATGTCTTATTTCTCTTTCGGCTACTTTCTATACTCCTTGCCAAACTGTTTAGGGACTATTGTAACATTTCGGGACTCCAGACCAAATATGCGAGGAAAAAATGTAGAACAAAAGGCTGGGAAATGGAATGGAGGTCCTCTGACAAGAGAAGAAAAGGAGTCTTCGTGGTGTGCTGGGGGTCTTGCTTCCCAGACAAGTAAACGGGTAACCAAATCTCTTTGTGGGTGAAGTCAGGGGGTCTCCAGTGTGACTGCATTGATCTGCAATCTGCAAGACAGAAAGAAGAGAACAGAAGCCTGGCCCCACCGCACATGGGAGACTTATCACAGGCCCGCAGATGGTCCATTTCCAAATCAACCAGTCGATGCCTTTACACACTTCGATTTTTTTCCATTTCTCAAGAAAACAAAATGTTAATGGAGGCGTTGCCAGTAATTATCACAATGCCAGACTTAAAGACGTGAGTGACGCAGATAATATAAAAAGTGACCTTGAAGATCAAACATAAATTACATTTTCAAGTGGTTTGAATTTACATTATTTAATTGTGTACGGCAGTTAAACACTAATCCAACATCATTTTTATTTCAACAGTCAGAAAAAAATGTGTTCAAAACATGATAGAATAAAGTTATTTTAAGCACTGCAATTAAGAAGTGCATTGTATATGTCCCTAACATGTTCCAGTTCTTAAGCTGTTTGTGTCAAATTACTCAGTTATATTAGGCCTAAAACCCTAGCAATAGCACACTGTACAAAATACTAACCGCAAAACAGCAATTGCTCAATTAACACAGCAAATAGCATACACTTCACGTAACTGGTCACAGTCTCACCAGTGCTCCTATTACTAAAAAAAAAAAAAAAAAAAAAAAAAAAAAAAAAAAAAAAAAAAAAAAAAAAAAAAAAAAAAAAAAAAAAAAAAAAAAAAAAAAAAAAAGAGCATGGCATAGCAACACCAAGATAATGGGTCCGATTCCCAGGGAATCCATGAAATGATAAAATGTGTAGACTACCTTGTGTGCAAAGCATGTTGCTGCAGATAAAAGTGTCTATCGAAGCAAAAGTTCCACCCTTTGCTAAAAAGGTAAGCCAACATTATAGAAACTGTTCTACATCCCAACATAACTGGATATGAAACACTGACTCACCAGGCTCTAAAATACATATATTGACACTTAATTTGAACAATTATTCTCCGCATCAAGTGGGGAGAACTACAAATCCTCTACTCAGTTTTGTTTAACAAAAATAAGTAAGATATTATCTCTCTATTCATCAAAAGAATCCTGAAGGAAAAAAGTATAACGATTTCCACAAAAATATTAAGCAGCACAACGTTTTTCAACATTGATGATAACAGGAAATATTTCTTGATCACCAAATCAAAATATTATAATGATTTCTGAAGGATCATTGAAAGAAACTGAAGACTAAAAATATATTACTGACCCCAGTCATTGGACTGGTAGTGTACACAAATTAAATAAGCTGAACATCATTCTAATGTAACCTGAAATTTTAATTAATTGTCATATGAAATGTAGGAATAGATGTTGGTATATACAGCTTGTCAGGGGTCTGGGTCTGGTGTTTCTCCCTCTCACCACCAGAGGTCGCCATTTCCCATCCTCCCGGACTCCTTTACCTTCACTCCACTCACCTGTTCTCTCATTACCTTATTCATTGACTAATTTGTCCCAGCTGTTTAACTGATTGCCTCTTCCTTATAAGCTCCCTGTGTTTTCTGTTCTGGGCTCGTTTGTCTCACATAGGTATCGGTTCATGCCTTTGATTTGTGGCTGCCCTGTGCTCAGTTTATGTCTCGTGGTGAGCATTTATGTTACTCTGGCTTTTTATGTCTCGTGGTTTCAGTTGTGTTTTTGGTTTATTTTTGTGAGTTATAAATAAAGACACCCCATCTGCCTGCACTTGAGTCTTCGCCTCTTCGAACCGTGACAGTACAAATGAGCCACTTGAAGACTCAACGGCGATGGGGATTTTTTTATACCCAGCTCCCGGACGACCGAGGATCCATACCCTTGCCAATGGGCCGCATCCCTGCCCACAAAACAATCGCCCCTTTGGGCTGTACGCCGAGGACCTCTTCGATGCAGGCCAGGGGCTAGGGCTTGAGGAGAACACCCTCATCCACCTGTTTCTAGCGGGCCTGGACGAGCCCGTCAACTGGGAGGAGCTGGGGGAGCTAGATATGTGGTCCTATTGGGAAATGGTCGACCACATCATCTATTTAAGGGAGGTGGAACTGCTGGAGGGTGCCCCCCTCCCAGTCTGGGCTGCCGTTCCAGAACCTCCTCAGGTTGTGCTGGCCACTTCCAGGTTCTGGGAGTCATTCTCTGGGCATCCCGGGCTCAGACGCAGCGTGGAGGATCCGCCGCTGATGTCGGTGAGGGCGGCGGTGTCCGCTCACAGTGCCCCCGAGGCGGCGGTGTTCGCTCACAGTTCCCCCAATGCGGCGGTGTCCGCTCACAGTTCCCCCGATGCTGCGTGTGCGCTCACAGTTCCCCCGAGGCGGCGGTGTCCGCTCACAGTTTCCCCGAAGTGGCGGTGTCCGCTCACAAAGTTCCAGAAGCGGCGGTGTCCGCTCACAGTGCCCCCGAGGCGGCGGTGTCCGCTCACAGTTCCCCTGAGGCGGCGGTGTCCGCTCACAAGGCTCCAGAAGCAGGGCTGTCCGCTCACAGTTCCCCCGAAGCGGCAGTGTCCGCTCACAAAGTTCCAGAAGCGGCGGTGTCCGCTCACAGTGCCCCCGAGGAGGCGGTGTCCGCTCACAGTTCCTGGGCCCCCCATCCCTCCCCCTACTCCACTCCCGCTCTGCCGTCCCCCTGGTTGGGCGCTCGGGAACATCTGGAAGCCGTTCCTTAGAGGAGGGGTCCTATCAGGGGTCTGGGTCTGGTGTTTCTCCCTCTCACCACCAGAGGTCGCCATTTCCCATCCTCCCGGACTCCTTTACCTTCACTCCACTCACCTGTTCTCTCATTACCTTATTCATTGATTAATTTGTCCCAGCTGTTTACCTGATTGCCTCTTCCTTATAAGCTCCCTGTGTTTTCTGTTCTGGGCTCGTTTGTCTCACATAGGTATCGGTTCATGCCTTTGATTTGTGGCTGCCCTGTGCTCAGTTTACTTCTCGTGGTGAGCATTTATGTTACTCTGGCTTTTTCCCCTTCGGGGTGGTTTCAGTTGTGTTTTTGGTTTATTTTTGTGTGTTATAAATCAAGACACCCCATCTGCCTGCACTTGAGTCTTCGCCTCTTCGAACCGTGACACAGCTGAATGGAAAATCATAACTTCTCTCTTTTTGGACAGTTCATATTTTTATTGAAATATGTGGTGTGCCAAACTAAGAAGGTTATAAATTCTAGACCAATAACCAAAATTATGCATGTAGTCCCACAGATTTCATCTAAATTATGATAAATGAATGAGTAGATTGTGATTACATGTGGCCATTTAAATAGGCAATTCTTCAATGTGTCACACATTAACCCATAAAACCAAATAACGTTTGCCATGATAAATGTGAAGTTTTCAATCCAACTGTCCTCTTGTGGTATGTTTATGGGAGAATTAATGAACCTTGGATTAAATCTCAAGGCTGTTCGATTTTCTCAGCCAACAATGACCCAGTTATTAATGAATGTTTGATTAACACTGAGTTACGCAAATGCCTTTGATAATCACGTCTATGTAAAATGTGTGCCGTATCAACCTTGCATAAGAAATCACAGTGTCAGCTGAAGTCAACTGTTTCTGAATGTCTCCTCTTTTACAGCATTTTTTCTTGACAAATGTTGTGAAATGCCAACAGAGCATAGAGCCTGGCTATTGTTTGAGATCCCAGCATGCTTCTGGTTGCTTAGGAACCAGCATTAATGACCCGTTTTCCCCCTGCTGCCCTAAGTTTTTGAAATCCTCTCTATCCTACTTTTAAAAAATTGGTGCCACATTTTTCTTATGACACTTCATTTCGATTCACTGCAGCACGTTTAGTGGTAAAATATTCTTGTGGATTAAGTCAAATCAGTTTCACTCCATAAACAACAATAACAGAAATACATAAAAAAAATACTGGAATGTCATTAATAGAATAATGTACATGATATAAGCATGATTATGACTTAAGCAAAGTTCTTATTCTACATAGACAGGACAATGAAACTCTCGCAAGGTGACCCTTTCGCTGATTTATGGGCTGTGGTTGCCAAGCCCTCACAGAAAGAGATTTGTCATCAGTGTCCCACCAGTGTAGGGTTTCCAGTTTCAAGTCATCTAGCCCTTCTGTTTGTGCATCAGTGGCATAATAACACAGATTATAAACTTGTTGCATCTCTATTTCATACCACTGGGCAGTATTGGATGCGAGTATATACATCAACTTACAAATGGAATAGTGAGTTACTATTCCCAGCATTCCTTGCACATACATTGATTATATCATGGGACCTGTGTGGACCTGAATCACAAGCATTCAGGCTACTGCTTAAAAAAAAAAAGAGTGTCCACAATAAAATAAAAATAAATTACAATTATTTTAATTAAATAATAATAAAATAAAACTATTGTGGTTTCTTAACATTTTGACTCTAAAGAATCAAGAAAATATTCAAAAGCTCCCCGATATAATCTATTTCCAGTATTTATGCTGCAATTATGACAAAGCTGCTTGTTTACAAATGTTTTGTTATCAACAGAATATCACAGGTGTGCTGGTGTAAAACAACGCGCACGAAGAAGAAAATCATTCCATAAGGACTTTTACTGAAAATACTGAATAAGGGTACATCCAAACACAAGTAACATAGAACATCAATAACCAGCAACATAAAGAACAGAATGGGGAGTACTTATACTAACACAAACAAGGGACTAATGACTTGATTAACAGAACACAGAACAGAATGAACTAATCAGGACAACACGGGGAAACTAGGGCTGAATCCGAAAGCTTAGGCAGCTGCTGCCTCGCTGCCGTATGAGGCAATGACTTTGGAGGCATCGTTTTTGCACGAAGGCACCTCATGAAACTGATTTCGGACAGGCTCCTGAAGCAGCGCAACGGTTTAATGATCTACAACAAAATAGAACTAGAGTTTTTGTGATAACTAAATGAATATTTAATTACTATAATACTGATTTCTCTCTAGAAATAACATCAAAAGTGCAAAAAGTTAGTCAGAAATACACATTTACACACAAACTGACCACCAAACGCAACTTTCAGATGCCATCTTTATTTTTTAGCTCAACCGTCACGGAATGGAACGCACAGGATTGTGGGATATCATCAAAGGCAGCGAAGGATACATCTATGCTGCCTTCAAAATTCGATCAGAAGAAGGTACCTCCGGAGACAGGAAGTAAAGCAGTTCGGACGTGGCTTGATGCCTTCCTGCCTTGGAATGCTGCCTCTGAAGGCAGCATTTTAGAGTTTTCAGATGCAGCCTAGGTCAATTCATAGTCAATTCAAGACCTGGCGGCAACCCTCTACATTGCGAGTAAATCACTCGCATATGCGACTAAATCTTCACTCTGGGCATATGCGACTAAATCTTCACTCTGGGCGACTAAATGATGTCTAATATTAGCCAATGGCTAATAAATTCTCAGATTTTATTTGCCAGTGTGTGATTTGGAGGCTAAGTATAAGTTTAGCACAGATATATATATATATATACACTCTCTGCGTGAGCGCTTCAGAGTTTCACTCTCCGTCAAGCGATCTGTGCTATTTTTCAGTTCATCTGAATGGATGTGCAGCGCACCTGTATTTGACGTACCGTAAACTCTAGTGTGAAGCGCACGACTCGCCGTCGCTTTGTT
>NW_015540846.1:29334-36572 GCF_001515605.1 Sinocyclocheilus anshuiensis | reverse complement strand
GGGCAAAACATCCATAGAACTGCAGCACAAGTCTGTCAATTTTCCAATCCAAAAACATTTAGCGCTAAATGGTTAAGTGTTTTCTTTATAATGGGTTTTCTATGGGAAAACATTTAATATTAAACTTTGCGCATTGCGCTTGTATTCTGGGTTCATCTGCTTGCCTGTACAAAGTATGCATCATCAGTACGGTGCATACTGAATTTGGCCTTTAAATATCACTGTCTTACTACATTATTACTTAATGCAAACCTCGTAAAAATAACTGGAGGTCAGTGGAGGAAAGCCTTGTTTTGCCCTCCATGTGGGCGTTCCTGTAAATGTGTGACCATGAATTGTTAATAAATACATTTAAAATAAGTATATTTTTGGAAAGTCTCACTACATGACATTTTGCTACTTAAAGTAACCTTGAATTGTTATAACCTAAGAGACAAATTGACCTTGACACACAGTGATGAGGGTCTGCAGGGTGTCTCTCTATGATATAATTTCCTGTTGTTGTTGTTTTCGGCATGTTGGTTGCACCACATGACTGGTTTGGCACCCAAAAGTTAAATATTAATAAACCTAGAACAGAGAAATAATAAATTATGCCAACCTACTTAATTTTGTCTTTGAAGAATTTCTTTTTTTTCTTCCTTATGATATTGAGAGTTATATCACTCCAACATTGACTTTATGTCCCAATAATATTGTGGAATTTCAGAAATGAAAAACATGCCCATCAGATGAGTATTCAATGAATTTTATGTGTGAATTGCATTTTCCATGTATTTTTGACTAACTTACTGTAGCACTGCATCATTGATCCTCTTGTATTGACCCAAAGTAGCACCTCCAATGCATTTATGACCTATAATAAGATAAGCTCCTGAAACTGAGATTGTGTTAGCCTCCAATAAAGGCCTCTGCTGACATTAATAGCAACACTATAAATGTAATTATATTTTCAGGAAATAACCAAGTTCCCTCAAACAATACAACCCATGCAGGTTAATGGAGGGTCAGTTGAATTAAAGAAGCAGAGCCATTACATAAGCACCGCCATCAGCGCACCAAAACTAGCATTACATAAATGATGAGAGAGGTGGAGGCTCACTGCACTGACTGAAGCTTGTCAGATGCCCTCGTTCTCATGGGAAAACCTGTGTGCTGAGAGCTCACCTCAGAGTCGGCAGATCTGAGCCAACACTGGGTAAAGAAGCTAAATAAAGACAGGCCTATCAGCCGCACTCCCCGAGGACAAGCCGAGGAAAGGTGGGAGAGCTGATCTGAATATGCGACTGGGCGCATATGGGAGCCGCACTGAGCGACGTAAGGAAGAGGATTAGCTGCTGATCTCTTGTTGTTGTTTTGCATGGCTGCCTTACAGGAGCTCGAGGATGAGGATGAGGATGACGGCTCCGGGCTCGCCTGTCCACACCCCCACAAACACTCAGCTGACACACACTGCCTTCGCTCGCCAGGTTTTTCCAGGAACTGCGGAAATAGAGTGAGTGGCTGGGAGTGGGTGTCGTCTGTATTTTATTGGAGTCTGCTTTCTGTGGTTGAGGTACAGACATCAATAGGAAGAAAAGCATGAATATGGTAATGAGAGAAGTTGTGCTTCAGGTCCAAACGACCCAGATGAAGATTCACATGACCCTTCTTTCAGATGTTCTCTATTCTTTTTAGAAGTGTTTACACCTGATGCTCAGGGGAGTCTGGTAAATTATGTAACTCTAGAAAAGTGAACAAAAGAGAAATACTGTATGAGGCTTTTTTGAATATTAAAACAAATAAAACTATTTATGTTGCGTTTTTTTCCACTTTCGAAGATTTTGTTTTGTTTTGTTTTTGTTTTGAAAGAAGTCTCTTATGCTCACTAAGGTTGTATTTATTTGATCAAAATACAATACAAAATGGAATTATCCTGAAATATTACACTAAAAAATGCTGGGTAAAATAGGGACAAACCCAGCAATTGGGCTGTTTTGACCCAGCGGTTGGGTTAAATGTTTAACCCAACCTTCTGGGTAGTAACCCAACCGCTGGGTCAAAACAACCCAATTGTATTTAACCCAGCATTTTTTAGAGTGTACTACAATTTCAAATAACAATTTTCTAATATTAATATCTTGTCAAATGGAATTTATTCCTGTGATGGTGAAGCAGAATTTCAGTAGCCATTACTCCAGTCTTGAGCATCAAATGATCCTTCAGAAATAATTCTAATATGTTGATTTGCTGCCAAGATACTTTTTTCCTATTAATATGACTGTTGAAAACGGCTGTCACTTTTATCAGGATTTTTTGATAAATAGAAAGTTCAAAACAGCATTTATTGGAAATAGAAACCTTTTTCCAAGACTGTAAATGTATTTACTGTCAATTTTGATCAGTTGAATGCATCCATGCTTTTAAGGTATTAATTTATATATATAGAATTTCTTTAGATATAGTTTTGAAATATATAGTGGCGGGACGACCAAACGACAGACAGTGGGTGTGGCGTCAGGCCTCGGAGAGACTTTTATTAGCCTAACAAAATATAAACAAAGTGTCCAGGAAAAAGGGGAATCAAGTGTCCAAAATAAAACAGGGGATCTGGTGTCCTCGTCGTGCTGCGGGGTTAGTGAAGATGAGAGTTCAAACAGCTGATAAAAACATCACAATAATCCACAAGTAATCCACAGGACTCCAGTCCATCAATTATCCATAATAACACTTATTCCAGTGAAAAAGTCCATGTCCTGTTGTCCTCGCACATCAAAATCCATCAAAATATTTGTTTAAAACTGTTTTCACGAGACTAGCATATTCTCACAGGCTTACGTTATGCCTACGTCATCTGCTGGAACACCACTCTGTCGTGTACGCGCGTACAACAGTTAGCGGAAGCTAGAGTTCTTTCCTCCACTTTCATCCCATCAAATTTAAATAATACAATATATAATTTCTCAGACAGCTTCAGACAGCTGCTTGATGAGTCTGTTTTATACACAGAGTATTGATGTCTTTTAGATTAAAAGTGAGTTACTGTAATAATGTACTGATATCCAGTATAATATAAACATTAAAAGAAACTAATTTCTGATTTAGTATCAATGAAGTGGTCCTTACTTGGACTAGGGTACATAAGAAAAAAAAAACGTCTGGGAAACACTGTCCTAGAAGATCTGAAGTGGTGGGATGAATTTCAATACCGTTCAAAGAAAGAATGTATCAAAGGGCCACGGTCTGCTTATTTTGCTTTCAGGAAAATAGGTTGGCATAGTGTTTCAGTCATGGAGCATCCTTAAGAGGCTTGGTGTGATCCAATTAAAAAGAGCTTCCTGGTGGCTGTCATTGCAGCCGGCAATGCTTCTCAGTAAGAGGAAAGTCCTATTCTCTAGCCACCCACTAAGACAGCTCAAAGACGGCCAAATCTGTTTTCATCTCCCAGCATCACGATCTGTCATGTTAATATAAAGCATATGAAGGTTATCAGCTTAATTAAATATCCACAAAAGAACTGATGGAAGTAAAATACAGATGTAACAATACACACACACACACACACACACACACATTATGCAAAAAGACAATTTTGTAGTTGGTGCATGAAAGTAAAAATAGCATAAGTTTACATAAAATTCTGTATGTCTATATTATAATTTTTACTTAAAATTAAAACCTTTTACATATCTCATATCAGTTAAACGAGCTGCATTTAGTTGCGTACCATTATATGTTTTTATTTGTATTTTATTATGTATTATTGTTTTCTTTTTCTAACTGGCTATCTGTAAGATTTCACACAATGAAAAGTCTTATTTTCCTTATAGGAATTGCTCACCCCAAAATGAAAATGTGCTGAAAATGTATTCAACCTCAGGCCATCCAAAATGAGTTTGTTTCTTCATTGGAGCAGACTTGAAGAAATTTAGCATTACATCACTTGCTCACCAATCAATCCAGTGATGGGTGCCATCAGAATGAGAGTTCAAACAGCTGATAAAAACATCACAATAATCCACAAGTAATCCACAGGACTCCAGTCCATCAATTATCCATAATAACACTTATTCCAGTGAAAAAGTCCATGTCCTGTTGTCCTCGCACATCAAAATCCATCAAAATATTTGTTTAAAACTGTTTTCACGAGACTAGCATATTCTCACAGGCTTACGTTATGCCTACGTCATCTGCTGGAACACCACTCTGTCGTGTACGCGCGTACAACAGTTAGCGGAAGCTAGAGTATATGGTTTATAAAGTTTTAAATATGGATATTTTTCTTACACAAATGCATCGATTTGCTTCAAAAAGCCTTTATTAACCCCCGGAGCCATGTGGAGTACTTTTTCTGATGGATGGATGCACTTTATTGGACTTCAAAATCTCGACCCCCCATTCACTGCCATTATAAAGCTTATATTTTGAATATAACTCCAATTGTATTCATCTGAAAGAAGAAAGTCATATACACCTAGGATGGCTTGAGGGTGAGTAAATCATGGGGTAATTTTATTTTTGGTTGAACTATCCCTTTAATTAAAGATTTGTTTATTATAGACACACAGCTTTTCACTTTTCACAAGACGTTAATTATAATGGACTGGAGTCACGTGGATTACTTGTGGATTATTGTGATGGTTTTATCAGCTTGGACTCTCATTCTGATGGCGCCCATTCTCTGCAGAGGATCCATTAGCGAGTCATGTTCTTTCGCGGGATGTGTGCAGTTCTGTTTATTAACCGCTAGAGCGCAAAAAGTTACATAGTGCTGCTTTAAGTTGTAGTAACTAATTAAAATTGTCTTGTTAACTTTGGAAATTGGGTAGTGGATTTCTAGTTCCCGCATGCTTTGCATATGACTGGATAAGGAGAATAAATGTTGAAATAAAGTGTTATTTTAAGTTTTTATTTTATTTATTTATTTTTTTTTAAGTGAAGGGAAAGACCTGTTAGTGTTTAATGCTTATGTTTGACATTTAAAAGAGTTTCTGTTATGTTGAAGTTTTGCGGTCACCGTTGTGCTGAAGAGCAGACCACATGAAGGTAAACACTACATTGACTCTATTAGCAATGACTGCGCTAATGGCAGTGACAAATAATAATTTACATGTTCATTAAAGGGATAGTACACCCAAAAATGAAAATTCTGTCATTAATTACTCACCCTCATGTCATTTCAAACCCGTAAGCAGTGGTGTATAAAGTACCTGAAAGCCATACTCAAGTAAAAGTACAGATATCTTACCAGAAAATGACTTTGGTAAAAGTTGAAGTCACAGTTAAAATATTACTTGAGTAAAAGTCTTTAAGTATGTGATATTTATTGTACTAAATATTTTTAGTTTTTATAAGTACGAAAAGTATTTTTTAAATATTAAACGTACTTAAGTATTAAAAGTAAAAGTACAAGTAAATGCAAAATGGAAAAGAAGCAAATAAATATATATATAAAAACAATTTCATACACAGCTTGAGTAGCAAGATTGTGTTCCGTTTTAACTTTTTCTTCCATTTTTATTTTTGGGTAAGAATAAGAAGCACTTCTTCCGGTACTTAGTGTCTTTCATTTCTGGAATCTGCATCTGAAATAGCATTTATTTCATTTTCATTTCATTTCATTTATTTATATAGCACAAATAAACACAACAGGAGTTGACCACAGTGCTTTACAGAATATAAAACTAAGATACAGATAAAGAAGAAAACAATAAGACAAAAAAATAAATAGAACATAATTAAGAATTGCTAAAAAGCTCGGGCCAGAAGATAAGACTTTAACTTTGATTTAAACTCATGCACAGAGGACAGGGATCTCAAATAAAAAGGAAGACTGTTCCAGAGCCTAGGTCCAACAACGGCAAATGCACGATCCCCTCTTGACTTCAGTCGTGTTCGAGGCTGAGCTAGAGAGTAATTGTTTGCGGACCGCAGACACCTGACTGATGTGTTCAGATTTAAAAGTTCAGACAGGTACGAGGGTGCAAGACCATTAAGGGATTTAAAGACAAACATCAATATTTTAAAATCGACTCTATGACGAACCGGCAACCAATTTAGAGCCATTAAAATAGGAGTAATATGTTGGCGTTTGCGGACTCCCGTTAGAAATCTGGCTGCAGCGTTTTGCACCATTTGAAGCCTTGTAATAGAGGACTGGGAAATTCCAGCATATAAAGAATTACAGTAGTCCAATCGAGATAAAACGAAAGCATGTGTGACTCTTTCAAGATCTTTGGGGGACAGAAACGGCTTTACTCTAGACAGAAGTTTCAGATGAAAAAAGCCTGACTTAACTACTGTGTTTATGTGTTGATCAAACTTAAAGGAAGAGTCCGGAGTTATTCCCCGACTTTTCAGAGTTGGTTTGATATAAGAGTGCAGATTTCCAATATTAACAATGGTTTTTTCTTTCCCCACAGAGGGCCCAAACACAATTGCTTCAGTTTTACTCGCATTAAGGTGTAGAAAATTTGAGGACATCCAGGATCTTATGTCATTTAGACAGGCAAGCAAGGTTTCTAAGCCTTTCTTTCTTCTTTCTTGACTCAGTTTTGTTGATATTGTGAGTGCACACAAATAAAAGTAGACCCTTTACAGTTACAAATGATGTATTACTCTTACCTTTATGAGCAAAAATGACAGTGTATCCACTGAAAAAAATGCAAGTGATTGTGCTGGCGCCTCCATGTCCAGCAAATGTTATATGCTTGAACTTTTTTATATGTATAGATTTTATTTTAGTCAAGAAACATGAAAAAAATAGTCGAAATGTGAAATTAAAACCACCAGTAGGTGGCAGCAAGTGACTGCTAATGAGTGAGTCATTGAGAATCAACCGATTCATTCAAATGGCTGATTCATTCAGAAACAAAGCATGTGACTGTGTTAATGAGTGAATCACTGAATCATTTATTCAACCGATTCGTTCAAAAAGCTGATTCATTCAATAAGTAAACACTGTGACACAAAACAGTGCTATGATCTTTGTTTGGAACTATTTTCGTTGGCAAAATTGAACAAAAACAAGCAATATTATGTCTAAAATGTAAGTAATTTATTGCTTTACTGAACTTGTATAAAATGATCATTAAATGTGTTCATGCTGATATCTGCAGGAAAACGGTACTCTTTGTGTGATTTCGATTAAGTTAACTATATTAAATTATATAAATATATAAAAAGCATACAGAAGCATTTTTGCCATCTACAATTTAGAATGCCTGGAATTTTGAGTTTTAATAGACTAATAAATCAAC
>NW_015540846.1:4845-28749 GCF_001515605.1 Sinocyclocheilus anshuiensis | reverse complement strand
GTTACGACAAAGATGTGTTGGATTTGTATTATTAGAGCTTTCCGACTTGAGTTCACGGGCATTTTCTCAGTCGGGAAATTATTTTTCAAATCAAAACGGATCGGCTCGAAATCGGAAAGAAGTGAGACTGACCGACCGATCACCGAGGAAAATCGGCCGATTCCGATCCCTGGCCGATCAATCGGTGCATCTCTAAAAAAATGTTCATACACCGCTTGAGTAGCAAGATTGTGTTCAGTTTTAACTCTTTCTTCCATTTTGTATTTTTTTGGTAAGAATAAGAAGCACTTCATCCATCCGGTAGTGTCTTTCATTCCAACATAAGAAAACATTTCTGGAATCTGCATCTGAAATAGTATTTAGATGTATTTACACAGTTTATGTATCTCAGAGGGGACATGGATGCATTTAAACTGCAGTTACAGATGCATAAATAGGCCTAATGTTTTGTTTTTAACATAAAACGTTGAATACTGATATTTGAAATCATTTAAAACATGAAAAAAATAGTCGAAATGTGAAATTAAAACCACCAGTAGGTGGCAGCAAGTGACTGCTAATGAGTGAGTCATTGAGAATCAACCGATTCATTCAAATGGCTGATTCATTCAGAAACAAAGCATTTGACTGTGTTAATGAGTGAATCACTGAATCATTTATTCAACCGATTCGTTCAAAAAGCTGATTCATTCAATAAGTAAACACCGTCCATTGCTCAGAGACGCAAAACAGCGCTGTGATCGTTGTTTGGAACTATTTTCGTTGGCAAAATTGAGCAAACACAAGCAATATTATATCTAAAATGTAAGTCTCTTATTGCTTTACTGAACTTGTATAAAATGATTATTAAATGTGTTCATACTGATATCTGAAGAAAAAAGGTACTCTTTGATTGATATAGATTAAGTTAACTATATTAAATCATATAAATATAAAAAGCATACAGAAGCATTTTTGCCATCTACAATTTAGAATGCCTGGAATTTTGAGTTTTAATAGACTAATAAATCAATGTGCGTGCACCCTGTGTGTGATTGCACATCATTACAACAACACTTATCATAAAATCGCAGAAGATATACTGTATATCGCACACCCCAGACTCGACTTGAGTGGAAACTGAAATCATCCGTGGTTGTGAGCGCACTTGTTTGCACATGAGCATGAGTCTAACTTGCAAACGCTAGACCACTGATTCGTTAAACCTGCTTTCCTGAAGTCCGTGTTCTTCTGACTTCTCACTATTTTGTAGTAAGTAACGAATATGCTTCAGGAAAATGTATCGGAGTAAAAGTATACATTTTAATTTGGAAATGTAGTGGAGTAAAACTAAAAGTTGGCTGAAATATAAAAACTCAAGTAAAGTACAGATACTCCCAAAAAATACTTAAGTACTGAAACAAAGTATTATTACTTCGTTACATTACACCACTGCCTGTAAGACCTTCGTTCATCTTCGGAACACAAATTAAGATATTTTTGATGGAATCTGAGAGCTGTCTGACCCTGCATAGACAGCAATACAACTGAAATGTTCCCAAGTCCAGAGATGTAGCAAGGAGATCGGTAAAATAATCCATGTGACATCAGGGGTTCAACCGTAATTTTATGAAGCTACGAGAATACTTTTTGTGTGCAAAAGAAAAAAAAAAAAACGACTTTATTCAACAATTCGTCTCCTCCGCATCACCCTGTAGCACCATTTTGGAGAGTATCAGCTGGACGTAAACAACGTGTGCTGTTCTGTGTCAGCTGCGTCACGCCGGATCTGTTTCCTACGTTGTTGTAATTTGATCTGAACGAAAACAGCGTATCCGGCGTGACACAGCTGACACAGAACAGCATACGTTGTTTACGTCCAGCTGATACTCTCCAAAATGAACCACTGATGTCACATGGATTATTTTACATATCTCCTTGCTACGTCTCTGGACTTGGGAACATTTCAGCTGTATTGCTGTCTGTGCAGGGTCAGACAGCTCTCAGATTCCATCAAAAATATCTTAATTTGTGTTCCGAAGATGAACGAAGGTCTTACAGGTTTGAAACGACTCGAGGTTGAGTAATTAATGACAGAATTTTCATTTTTGGGTGAACTAACCCTTTAAATATACATGCTAAATAAGTAACATTTAGCATGTGCTATGATAGCTGTGGATTTGAAATGAAAAAAGATAATATAAATTGAGTCCAGGCCCACAAATCCAGTAGTTGAACTTGGAGCAACATAAAATATGTGTTTTACAAACTATTAAGTTCTTCTAACTCAATGTAGTTTGTTGGTTGGACATAATTTCATTAGTAGTTGTCATAAAAAAATGATGTAAACTGTTGTGTTATTTTATTTAATTTTTTTGTTATTGTTGAGCTAACACATTATTTTGTCCTGATGGTAAATACATTTTCAGCAAATTTTCATTTTTGGGTGAACTATTCCTTGAAAAAATTATTCATTTACTTAAAAGGCTATTTTTGTCTTGCTTTTACTATGGCGCACAGGATAAAAACTGTTGGTTATGAAAATGATTTTTTCCTGTGAAAGAAGTGTGTCATCTACAGTGGAAAACAAGTGTCTCCAACCATTCTCTGCTTCTTCCTGGCTTTAAAGATCCCATCTGGTGGGTAGCAGGCTGAGCGATGAACTGTTTGTTTTAAATACATTCTGAAAGCCCTCTGGCTGTCTGGTAAAATCAGATGAGTCACAGAGAGGTGAACGAGGCGATAAGAGAGGAATGAAGCTGCATCTTTCAGTCCTCTCTCCGCTAGCATCACGTTGAGAGTCACCCCCCATTAACCTGAGAGATATTGCCTGGATCCTCTCTGGCCAGTACAATAGAAACAGGATCAAATAACCCTTCATACCTAAAGTAGGTGCTGCAAGCACCTCTCCTTGTCGGTATAGGCGTCACTTTAGCGGTACATGTCAGAAAAACTACAAAAACCACCCACGCCGGTCACATTTCAGCTTCGCTTTTGCTGATACAATGACACGTCTCTGAAAATGCAATGAATTATTAATAGGGTGGTGTACAGATTTACACTCTCACTGGCCTTTCACTAAAGACTCTTTCAGAGGTCCGGCAGACTGTGTTGACTGGGCAGAGTGGTGGGTGAGAAGCGATATCCAGTTCCGAGGATAAAAAATTCATGAGATCAGGCTGATCTATTGCACTCTCAGGTGAGATTGCTGTGAAGAAAGGATACATCACAGAGTGGGAGATATGGTACTGCTGGAAAGTAATCAGTGAGACTTCTATTTTAAAGGGCAAGAGCCTGTGATGATGTGTATGGTGCTTTATGTCCTGTGCATACTGGGAACAAAGTAACACATCAAAATAAACTTCAAACTTCAAATACTTAAGACTACTCCAGTCAGTCACATATGCACAAAAATCTCTATACCTGATAACCATTTATTTTCGTTTGAGATCTTATTGTAAATGCAGTTCAAAAAGCTTGTACTTGGGCAACTGAGGCCTAGCTTTTGGCTACCCACACCTGCAGTTGTATATGTGATATATGCAGAGTATTATAAGAAGCTTCAGTAAGAATGCACCTACAAACCCGATTCCAAAAAAGTTGGGACACTGTACAAATTCACAGTGGTAAACATGGCCTTGTCCCAACTTTTTTGAGATGTGTTGATGCCATGAAATTTAAAATCAACTTATTTTTCCCTTAAAATTATACATTTTCTCAGTTTAAACATTTGATATGTCATCTATGTTGTATTCTGAATAAAATATTGAAATTTGAAACTTCCACATCATTGCATTCTGTTTTTATTCACAATTTGTACAGTGTCCCAACTTTTTTGGAATCGGGTTTGTACTTTGAATGCTGATGTCATGTAATATTGTCCATACACATTTTATACTCAATATTTTGGGACCAAAGTAACAGAGTAACTATTGTAAGGCATTGGATTTAGCCCTTTGTTTACTACAAACTGTATCTGAATTCATCTGAGCCCTCCTTCCTGAGGATTATGGAGGTATATCCTCCATGCGCAGCATGGAGTGCTAAAATGTTTCAGCATCAAGTTGATGCAGTCCTCAGTTAATTTGTAATTGTAGATTACATTGGAGTATGATTATTGGGTGTATGTTTTACAAGAAAATGCTATTTTCACTCTTTCTATTTTAAAATTTTATTTAGGTTTAAATTAAATTTCGATGTGTTCAATGTGTCATACTGTTTCCAATGTTCATTATGTCATTGATTTCAGTAGTAGGACTGTGACAGTCAATGTGTTGCAATTTCTCTTTAATTATTGTGAATTTTACTAGCAATTTCTGTGTAAAAATTGTTTCAAAGTAAATCCTACAGTAAAAATTGGTGTTTAGTGTATGTAAAATGTGGTATAAGTAGCACACACACATTTTCATATACACTTAAACATACAGTATTAACATATTGACAGCATCTAAAATGCAAGTATTTTACATATCAACAACAAATTAATTTAGGTTCATAGAATACTGAATAATGGAATTATTAGGTTGACTTTATTTTATTTAAATCAGTGACATTAAATTAATGTGTTCAATGCCATCACCACAAATGAATGAATATTTTAAGATATTGTAAAAATAGATGTGCATAGAGATGTGCATGAATGTGCATTAATAGCTACGAATAATAATGAGATCTGGTAAGATTTGATTTTTTTCTTTTTAAACAACATAAAAACAACAAAATTCACACTACATTGTGATTCTAAATTACAGATTGGAAGTGTGTTTTTCATGTAGATATTGCTGATATCATTTTAAAGAAGCTGAATAATATCTAAATTGTATTTTTATGTAAATACTATGAATATAAAGTAGTTTGTGGGCATTTACAGAGCTTGAGTCTTGTGCTCGAGTCCATCATGGACACCAAGAACATTTTTTACGCTCATTTCACACTAGGATTATATTAACATTGTGAACTTTTTTTGCATCACAATTATAGGAAATAAAACCGTGCAAAGTTCAGTATTACATCAGACTGCAGACGCATGATAATTCAGCAAGAAGTGCAAAGACATAACCATGGCCGTGACCTGACACTACTCTAAAACAAGTGGATGATGAAATTAATTCTTGCTAGACTAGTTTTGGTCTGCTAGTTCTAAGCCATCTGGGACATTGTCATTTGACAACCTGAAGGCGGGAAGAAGATCCGCTCGAGATGCAGTCCATTGCTTCTTATTTGAATGGGCACGTTTTGTCACTCTATGCAGATGTGAGAATATAATGTGTGTGCAATGAAACGAGGGCAGAGAGTAAAAGCTAACATTTCTATATGAACAGCCATAACATAACATTGATTCTGAATATTCTACTGTGACAGTCGTGTAAATCAAATTATACTCTCTGTTTGCAAAGGCAAAAATGTTTCTTCAAACAATATTACCGCAAAAATTTCTCAATTGCTGTCGCTGTGGATTATATTTGAATGACTAAAGTGATGTAATATATTTAGTCAGGTACACATCTGTGAACATAATAACGAGGTGTTGTATTGGCCTTTCATGAAAAGAACAAAGAAGCAAGACTTTTATGGCTGAGCACAGATTATAAATCAACAGTTACCGTAGTTTGGTTTAGTGGCAGTTTATTTCTGCAGTATATCGTTGATGGAAAAATGATTTCCCAAGTTTATCAAGACATTTAGCAGGATAATGTAAGACCACCTGTTTACCAGCTGAAGCTCAACAGAAGTAGATGTAGAAGATGATGCAACAACAAGCACAGGAGTAAATAAACAAAATAGTGGCTTCAACAGAAAAAGTTTTGTAAAGAAGATTGGTGGGAAATTCTTTCTGACTGTTGTGCAGGTCTGATTCACAGTTATAGGAACATTTTGATGGAGGTTATTGCTGCCACAAGAGTGTCAATCACTTATTAAATTCGAGGGTTTACATACTTTTCCCACTTTGCACTGTGAATGAATTCAGGGAGTTTTCAATAAAAAAAAAAAAAGGCAGACAGTGTTTGATGAAGACTTTTCCTGCAACAAATAAACAATCATTTAATGTAAGGATGCTAATATTTCACATAACTATGTACCTCCCTGACTAATTATGCACTCTATTCTGCTGGAAAATAATATCTTATTGTGTACTGAAGCAACAAAACAATCTCTTACAGCAAGCTGTTTACGATTGATGATCTCCTGTAATGTAACAGTCATTTCTATAACATAGTGGAGAAGAGCTCCCCAACAGCTCTTACACACTAGACTGTAGAAAGCAAAACAGAAGAACACACTGAACTCTACAGTTATTGCCAGAGTAATTTATGTAAAGCAATACTGTGGGGGAAGAGAGAGAATGTGCAATCATTTGAGCTCAGGGATTTGCAAGTGTTTTATAAGTTTAGGGAAGAATGTGTGTAATGCTCATTTAACCATTTCATTTTTTGCTCTTTTTTTCTCTCTCTATGCACCAAATGTTTCCTCCTTTCCTCCATCTGCATCCACTGCTTTAGCAGATGTATGACTGTGTTTCAAGCATGAAGATCTCAAATAGAAAAATGGGAGAGAGCTAAATCTACTGACAACCGAACTGTATACCAAGTCATCCTCTCTGATGTTTTCATCTGACATCAGATCAGCCAAGATATTCTTCTATTCCAAAACCTGCACTGACATCTCCACCCGCACAGTCTACGTTTTTCTCGTCCTCATCTGCCATTATCATTCACTTTAATACTACTTTAGGAAAGCGGGTAACATCACTGGTTCATTGTCTCTCAACCTTGACACAACTCATTGCCCCCCTCCTCTTCCACTGATCCACCACAACCAGCACTCCTGAGTCTCTTCAACACTACCCCACTATTACAGCGGGCTTTTATGGCTCATGTACAGCAGTATGATATAGGAGAATATGGAGCTCATACTTGAGGATAAAAAAAAAAAATCTCAATTTCATTCAGAGACCCAAACTGAGCAAAATATGCATTTTGGTGTAGTTACTGATATTTATATGGTCAAAAAGTATGATTGTAATGTAAATCATTAAGATATTTATAATAGTATAGCAGACTACTTCTATATCTCCAAATGATATGTCTTAGTAAGTTATTATTTAAATGCTTAGTTTTATGATCAAAGCTCTGTCGTTTTTATTGTGGGGGCAAAACATATAGTGCAATGCAATAAAATGACGATTGAAAGATTTACAGATAAACGTTTCTCAAAATCCTGATGTATCGTATTTGGTACACACTTTTTTACATGATTTTTTCTAAAAAGTAATAAATGGATTATCAAGTATACATAAGTTGTTTCGGTCCAGTAAATGTTCATCTTGAAATTCTACTAACAATATAAAAGTTATTCTTACATTATTCTTACACTAACTAAAATCAGTAAAGACTTCACAGCAAAAAGACACGTGTACCACAACCTGAAGGGGGACATTTTTAGAATTATACTAAAATGACTTTATTTCCTAAAAAGGTAGGCCTATAAAATTAAGAGACATTGGTTATATGTTGATGCTATCTGGGGTGCTCCGCCTGCTGAATCTTCAGCACCACGGCAAAAGAAATAATATTTTACACAAGTCGTAAATGTGAAGTTGCAGTCTGTATTGAATGTAATGCAATATTACTGTGAAATAATGTCAGATAACATCTTTGTATTGAGTAGTCCTCGTGGGCTGTGCAGGAAAAGAACATACAATGCAACAAATGTGCAGTCTGCGTCACAAACAATGACTCTTTCTTTTCAGCAAGGATGCATTAAATTGATCAAAAGTGACAGTAAAGATTCAGAAACAGAAAGTAGAGCAGCTGCTTTGTTTACAGGGTTTCATTTAAATTAATTATTATTATTATTATTATTATTATTTCTGCAGTTTAGCGCCATCTGCTGTCAGAGAGTGAAAGTGCGCTTTCATTCAGAGCGTCTCTCACATGTTCCGCCATGTTTACATCAAAGTGCGCACGCGTCTTTCACGCAGCATACAGCGGTGTTGTGCATTTTGACCAGTTGATGGGAAAAGTATTCTTAAAATGCATTCAAAATTCTGAATAACTTGTAATATATAATTATTCACGGTATTTAGAAGAGCCCACGATAACAATATCGTGCATATTAATTACCGTGATATATCGCATTACCGAATACCGGCACAAGTCTAGTTGAGAGTGAATCGTGAACACGGTTGCCAAATGAGATTTTCAAGGCAGAATTTCAGTGAATAACAATTTAAATTTCAGCCTGTTCCTCACAAACAGCTTCTGAAGACTTTATGCATTATATTTAATGTATGACTTTCAAGGCCTCTATGTAATTAACAATTAATACTTTCCAGAAAAAAAGCTTTTGGATATAATCAACCACAAATCTTTTGCCCCCCCCACTTGGACAAAGGGCCCTTCTGAGTGAAGCATTTCGAAGGGCACTACTGATGGACATTCCGCTCCCATGATTCTTTGCGCAGGTCTAATTGTGTGATGACAGCATCTCCTTAATAGTCTCAGCAAGATGGTGCAGACATGCGTCCCAAGGAACAAATTTTTGGTCTACTACAACCTTTATCCCTTCAAAAGCTCTCACTCTGGAGGGTAAACCCTTCAAAGGAGTTAGGTCATAGCGATGAGCCGTTCAGAATGGAAAGCAGTGTGTCTTTTACTGAGTAATTGCTGCGATTTAACGTGACATTTTCATATTACTGTAGTAGCGGAGGCATGGACACATTTTGAACTAGCAATGACACATTATGAATCTGTGGCGTAAATCTGTGGTTTATACGGTGGCTGAGAGAGCGCTGCAACTTAAGAAAACACATAAATAGAATAAGCACCAGCAAATTAAGAAAACATCTGCATCAGTTTGACAACACACGCACTGCAAAAACTCACAACACAACCAAATACAGAAACGCACTGCAAAAACTTACAACACAACCAAATACAGAAACGCGCTGCAAATACAGAAACACACTGCAAAAACTCACAACACAACCAAATACAGAAACGCACTGCAATTACAGAAATGCTGCAAAAACTCACAACACAACCAAATACAGAAACGCACTGCAATTACAGAAATGCTGCAAAAACTCACAACACAACCAAATACAGAAACGCACTGCAATTACAGAAATGCTGCAAAAACTCACAACACAACCAAATAAAGAAAAGTGTTGCAAGTAGCATAGACCACAACAGAAATGTTTCAAGGGCACCCCAACAACCCTTACGAAGATGAACCATGTTTTTATTATAGTAAAAGTGTAGTAATGATGCTTTTGGCATTTACGATTACCATTAAATTTTTTTTTTTACCATTTATGTAACCACACAAATACCATGGTTAAACTATGGTTGGTGTAATTTGTGATTACCATGGTTTAACTATAGTGACCATGTTTTTTTTTTTTATTGTAAAACCATAGTTAATTTTTGTAAGGGAAGTTGTAAAAGTTATCCAGCTAATGCTTCATAGTTACAGTAATTGTGTATTTCATCAGCTTAGTTAGGCTAATAATATAGAAAAAAGCTAAGGAATCATATGATCAGGATGTTAAAATACAGGTGCATCTCAATAAATTAGAATGTCATGGAAAAGTTCATTTATTTCAGTAATTCAACTCAAACTGTGAAACTCAATTTGAGTTGAATTACTGAAATAAATGAACTTTTCCACGACATTCTAATTTATTGAGATGCACCTGTAAACTAAAATCTCACCTTTCAGAGCAGACATTGATAAGCTTGTGGTTCCCTTAAACATTTCCGATGTGGTCTGTGCGTATTTGCAGTGCGTTTCTGTATTTGGTTGTGTTGTGAGTATTTGCAGCGCATGTCTTGACAAAATGATGAAGTTGTTTTCTGAATTTGCTGGTGTTTTTTCTATTTGCATGTGTTTTTTTTTATTTTTTTTTTATAGCGCGTTGAGTTCTCTCAGCCACCGTAGGTTTACTTATTTACTCATACTTCTTCGCTGAACTGTTGTAAAAAACAAATAAAAAAAACAAAAAAACATTGTGATTACCTGGCAATCAGTCATGTTGATATACAGTACAACCATAACACATTCTTTCTTGTGTGGCTGTGTAACAGAGGCCAGCGAGTAAGTGCAGGTAAACCTCACTCCCCTGATCTCAAGAGACGCACTAGCGACTGACACTAGAGGCTGCAGTCTTTAGCCTCCTTGTTAGTGCGTCCGCCTCCCATGCCGGAGACCCGGGTTTGAGACCCACTTGGAACGAGAATGAGGTGTGGCGGTGAGGACCGGGGAGAGAGGGGTTACAGTTGCTTTAATAACCTGGTTTCATCCTTTGTTGGCATAGATACTCTGTTTTTGACTACCACAAAGTAAAATTAGATGATTCCTTTATTAACAAAATTCAAAAGAAATACTTCAAACAAAAATGCAGTGAAAAATGATATTGTTATTGCTTCAACTGTGTCAAAATCTTCTTTATACATTTCATTCTGGATTTCATCCACTGTTAGCATTCTGCTGTTCTAATGTACTAAGTACAAAAGACAATGCTTCATGAGAAGTTAAGTAGTTTTGGAAGATCAGTCTTGACCTGGCATGAGTTGTTCTGTGAGTCAGAGCTTCTGCTCTTTCACCATTGCTCTTTTTGTGGTCAATTGATCTTGAGTGTGAATCCTCTGAATCATCTAAATGTTTCTCACTATAGGGACTTCTGAGTCTGTCGTCCCTTAACCAGCTGGCAAGGTCAAACGTTTAGCTCCTGGAATCAGCAACTCATCTGAAACATATGCTAGAATAGATCTGTTTTTGCCTTTGACTGATGGGAAATATTTATCATTAAGAGAGCATATGCTAGGAGGTTCATTTCCATAACAGAAGTCATAAAACCTAGAAGGACACCTGTGATGGGGTATTTTGGGTTATTGCAACAAGCATTCCTTAACTTATAAATTACCATGAGGTCAACAGTTTACCTCACTTTTCCACTCAAGCAATAAGTACTCACGTACTTTTCAACACACAAACACTAACACACACACGCACACGCACGCGCACACACACACACGCACGCACGCACACACACACATCTAAAGTGCATAAGCAAAACTGTTATCATCGTCATACATCATGATGTGTTATTATTTGTAATGTCGGCAACATCAATAGGTGGTCTTCGTCCATCACATATGTGAATATGCAAACTGAAAATTCCATTAATTATGGCTCAGTGCATGGACTTCCATTAATGAGCACCACATTCCCATATCTGTCCAAAACTCTCTATGGAATAAATGATATAAGGACCCCATACTGCTGACAGAAGACGTGTTTATCAAAAGACTGGCTCATTTCCTGCTCTCCTGAGAGCCTCTTACATACAGTTCTTCATGAAGAACAATGTGAATATGTTCATGGGGTTATACAGGTATGTGAGATAACAAGGCTGTAACACAAAGGGTAGAGACAGTTGTCTCTATTTTGGAAGCTTATTTCCCCTCTCAGAATACAAAAATTAAAGGGTAATTGTCAATTTATATGATGCAATGTGACTTTATATCTTATAATCGCAATGCAATTTCTTGCCGTATGAGAACACATGGCTTGCATTTGAGACTTAATTTAACTTGAGACTTAATTTCTCATTATTCTGACTTTATATCTCACAATTATGACTTTGTTTCTCATAATACTGACTTTGTTGCTCTCATTTGTATAGAGAGATACATATATCTCACTGTATACCTTGTGATTTTGTGTCTCTCTGTTAGGGTTGGGCGATATGGCCAAAAATATTATCCCAATATTTTTTTTCTATTTCATTGAATATCAATATTTATCACAATATTAATTTTATACCATTAATAGGGAAGGAAATGCATCCCACATGTCTGTCAGACCTTGAGAATGAATGTAAGCATAATTTGTTTGTGTATAAGTAAACTAGACATGATTTAGGGCCCCATGAAATGTTTTATGTTTTTCCAAATTTTGTATTTTATGGTCTAATACAAATTTATCAAGAATGGTGTTTAATGAAATGAATTCTTAAAACAACTTTATGTAATCAAATTAATATATAACAATTAATTTGCAACACAATATTGCATTTTCATTTTTTAAAAAAGATGCTTTATAACCAAACTTGTATACTGTACAAATGAAAACATGAATGAAAAAAATATCTTGATTGTATGCTATTCCATATAATGATAATATTCTGAGAAGTATATTTTACTATACAAATAGTAATATATTTACTGTCTTCTTGTCTTCAAGTGAGACCAAAGTTTTGTCATGAAGACGTTTTGAGTTTCAGTGTTTATTTGACAATAGCTTTTATCAAAAGAAAAGTGAAATGCTCATGAACATGCAGAACAGCTCTGGGAAGTTTTTGTAATGTTTTCTAGTGTGCAGATGCTATGAAGGTAAACGAGTAGCAAAACCCGAGAGCTTGTTGATTTGATTGTGAGAACTTGTCATATTAACCCTTTCACTGGTGAGTTTAAAATATTGTAGCGGTCTCCCCAGAGTAAGTTTTTTTTAGGAGACCGTTATTTTAGAACATTTCCCCTGTCACGTGACACACCGCTATCACAATAACACTGTCTGACAGATGGATCGCTTTTATTTCGTTTTTCCTTTTTAATTCAAACTATTCATAAACTTGCTTACCATGTCATCAACTATCTGATATTCCGATTCACAAATATGTTTAAATGAGTGTGTTTTGTCATTTTAAAACCCGTTCCAAATGATCTTGATCGTGATCTGTAACGTGAGATGGGCGCCGCCATGTTTGTTCACACTGCAGTTCAGAGAGTCCTGTCAGTCGATTTACCGCACGTAAATTCATAAATTTCTCCTGAAATACATACAAATAAGTGGCCGGTAAACTGGGAGAAGAATAGAGTGAACTTTATAGTTACTTACACTATGTGTATCTGATATTAATAAAACACGTCGGCAAATTATATTTGAATGGATTGTTATTGCTGCTTCCATAAACATCCGTGTGTATTTTACGAACTCTAAATGTATTGTTTTACTAGTACTTATGTGTATTGAAATGTATGAAACCTAAAATAAACATTATGTGGTTAAAAACACTGCATAGTTGTGATTATATGACAAGTGCAGCGGCGTCTCAGCGTTAGCCAAAGCGCGAAAACATAGTTTGAATTTGGCAGTTATGTGACGTCACCGAACGTTTTAAACCCCATATGTGGGACCATACTCCCAGGGGCACGGAAATAAAAATCCCATATGTGGGACTGTACCGCTCAACAGGTTAATATTCATATTTGTAAGTTGAAATTTACACTCACAGCTCTGATGTGAAAAGCTGAATCTTTCGATTTGCACACACAGACAACAATCAAAACACTTGTGTTTTGAATTCGAAGTTGCAGAATAATGAAAAATGACATTCACATAAACGAAATGACAGACACAAATGTGTACGACATATTTACTTTTGCACTTTACTTCAGTTTCGCTGTATAACCACAAGTTGTGTAACAACAAACAATATGCATTTTCTCTTTTGTTTTCAAGCAGGTATAATGTTCAATGGGTAACTTTGCTGTATTCCTTCAACCACACAGGTGATCTGCACACCCTGCTACTCCTCCTAAGATTAAATGTCACTTGTGACTGCAAGTTCTCATGCTGAGTAGCAACAGGACCTGTGAAATGTGTTAGTTTGGATGCATTCCATTTCTTTTTGTCACTCAGCACGAAAGTACTTCTGCCGATTTGTTGCTCAATGTTCAGGGGTGGAGAGAACTTGGAAGCTCCCTTTTTCACATGAACAGGTCTTTTCACTCTCACCTGGTGCCCTGGTTTGAAAGTGTGGTTTTTGGCTCCACGTATTTTGTCTGTATACGTTTTACTCTTAAGCTGCTTGTTACTCACAGTGTCCTTAACCTGAGCACATTTGTCACTCTTAGGGCCCACAGGAAATATGTTCAGCTTTGTACGCATTTTGCGATGGTGTAAAAGTTCAGAAGGAGAAACACCTGTAGTAGTACTGTGTGGAGTAGCTCTATAATTTTGCAAGAACTCAGTCACTGCATGTTTCCATGGTTTTCCCATTTGTTCTGCAGAAAGGATGCATTCCTTCAGAACTCTGTTCCAACGTTCCACAGCCCCGTTGCACTGTGGGTAGTACACACTACTACGTATGTGACTTATTCCCCTCTCTTTTAAGAAAGCTGCAAACACACTGGAGAGAAACTGAGGCCCGTTGTCGGTTACGACACACTGAGGATTGCCCTCCCTACTGAAGACTGATTGAAGGAAGGATGTGACCACCTCTGCAGTAACATTTGGCGCAAATGCCACCTCAGGCCACTTACTGTGGTAATCCACTAAGGAGATGGCAAAACGGCAGTCTGAAGGTCCACTCTCAAACGGTCCGACTATATCGATTCCTAGTTTCTGCCATGGATCGGATGGCAGACTGACAGGCTGAAGTGGAGCAGGTGCAGTTTTTGCTGATTTATCATTCATTTGGCAGGTCAGGCAGGAAGAAACTGCGGATTGCACTTGAGCATCCATCTGAGGCCACCAGAATAAGTCACGCAGCCTCCGTTTAGTTTGAACTATTCTTTGGTGTGTCTCATGTGCCAGGTTAACTAGCTGACTGCGTAACGCAGAAGGAACAATAGCACGATGTTCACCTCTCATCACCAGCACACCATCAACACACAGTTCATCACGGATGCGAAAGAAAGGCACCAGAATAGGATCTAGCTCACGGCCATTTTTCGGCCAGCCCTGACCGATTTGTGAACGCAGCATGTCTAACTGTGGACAGGATTCCGAAGCAGAAAGGAAATCCTCCATAGACAAAGTAGGCAATCCCGTAACAAAAGCAACCATTTCCCCCTCCCTACTGAAGACTGATTGAAGGAAGGATGTGACCACCTCTGCAGTAACATTTGGCGCAAATGCCACCTCAGGCCACTTACTGTGGTAATCCACTAAGGAGATGGCAAAACGGCAGTCTGAAGGTCCACTCTCAAACGGTCCGACTATATCGATTCCTAGTTTCTGCCATGGATCGGATGGCAGACTGACAGGCTGAAGTGGAGCAGGTGCAGTTTTTGCTGATTTATCATTCATTTGGCAGGTCAGGCAGGAAGAAACTGCGGATTGCACTTGAGCATCCATCTGAGGCCACCAGAATAAGGCACGCAGCCTCCGTTTAGTTTGAACAATTCCTTGGTGTGTCTCATGTGCCAGGTTAACTAGCTGACTGCGTAACGCAGAAGGAACAATAGCACGATGTTCACCTCTCATCACCAGCGCACCATCAACACACAGTTCATCACGGATGCGAAAGAAAGGCACCAGAACAGGATCCAGCTCACGGCCATTTTTCGGCCAGCCCTGACCGATTTGTGAATGCAGCATGTCTAACTGTGGACAGGATTCCGAAGCAGAAAGGAAATCCTCCATAGACAAAGTAGGCAATCCCGTAACAAAAGCAACCATTTCCGGTTCCAGAGCACCATCTGATTCTGTTGGCAATGGCAGCCTGGATAAACAATCTGCAGCACAGTTAAGACTTCCAGGTCGGTACACTACATCATACGTGTAGCAAAGCAAGCGTGCTGACCACCAGGCAACACGCATACCAGCCCGGCCAATTCCCTTAGTTGCCAGTAGTGTAGTGAGTGCACTATGATCAGTTCTGAGTGTAAAGTGTTGACCCCATAAATACGGCCGCCACTTCTCTACGGCCCAGACACAAGCCAACGCTTCCTTCTCGACCGTAGAGTATTTCCTTTCGGCCGCTGTAAGGGTTCTAGAAGCGAATGCTACAGTTCTCTCAACCTTGTCAGGTTGCATTTGTGTCAAAACACCTCCCAGTCCATAATCGGATGCATCCGTCGATACTATTATGGGAAGAGAAGGGTCAAACAATGCAAGCACCGGGCTCCTAGAAAGCAGTTCTTTCAATGCTTTAAAGCTGCAATTAGCAGAGTCAGTCCATTTAAAATTAGCATCTGATGCATCTCTCAGTAGTGCATGCAATGGCTCAGCAACAGAAGCAAAGTTAGGCAGGAATTTGCTGTACCACGAAATCAGGCCCAAGAATGAGCGCAGGGAAGCAAGGTCGTGCGGTGCAGGGGCATCAATGATCGCAGAGATGTGTTCATCATCTGGAAGAATTCCTTTCTTGGAAATGACATGTCCAAGAAATTTTAGGGACGACTGGCTGAACGTACACTTCTCCCAGTTCAGTTCCAGTCCTGCATCAGATAAGCGCTGCATGACAGTGCGCAGCATCGCATCATGAATATCCTGAGTAGTGCCATATACGATAATATCGTCTAGGTAATTCCTGACTCCATGTATGCCTTTAAGAACAGTTTCCATCACTTTCTGAAACGCAGCCGGCACAGAGGCAAGGCCGTACGGAACCCGGCAATATCTGAAGAGGCCATCGTGCGTGATAAAAGCTGTGATGTCTCGGCACTCCTCGTGTAAAGTAAGCTGATGGTAAGCAGCCGCTAAATCAATTGTAGTGAACACGGAGGCACCTCTAAGATCACTCAAAAGTTCCTCCATGTGCGGCAGAGGATGGCTGTCAACAATTAGTGCCTTATTTGGCTCACGCAGATCAACACAGAGACGAATTTTACCTCCTTTCTTTGCGGTCACGACAATAGGCGAAATCCAAGGAGAAGAATCGATTTTCTCGATTATGCCCTTTTTCAATAGGGAGTCCAGTTCTGCAGAAACAGCTTGTCGGACAGCGAACGGCAGTCGGCGTAACTTTTGGCGTACCGGGGTAGCATCAGGTTTGACTGTAGGCTTATGAACAAAGCCTTTCACACAGCCCACAGAAGAATTTGGAGCAGGAATGGTTTCACCAACAACTGCGTGCAAGTCGTCAGGTGCAGACACGGCATCAAAGTGAAAAGAACATTTCAAAGCTCGAATTAAGTCCATACCCATTAATGCAGAGCCACCTTTGACAATGTATAGACACGCAGGTGTTACCTTATCATGCAGTGAGACGTCTGCATGTAAACATCCAAGGACCGGAATATCCTCTTTCAAGTACGTGACTAGTTTCACTTTAGGAGCCGTGAGTGAGCAGTCCGAAAAATGTCTTTTGTACACGGCTTCAGGCAAAATTGACACTGCAGAGCCAGTGTCCACGACTAATTTAGTCTCAGCTGAAAGTCCATTTGATGTTGTAACACGAACACTGCATAAAAGTTTGTCTGCCGAAGTATTCACAGCATCAGTCAAGAGAACAATCACGACAGGGACTACTTCCCTAACATCCTTAGAAGAACGGCATACTTTAGAGAAATGTCCGATCTTACCACAGGTACAATCGGCAGCAGGGCAATCGGCAGCATTAGCAAGTTGATTTTTAGCTCCGTATCGATAACACATGCCACGGCATGAACCGAACTTTGCGCACTGAGCATGTCTGAGTTTGAAAGCGCTTGTTCCACCTGACACGCAATAGTAACAGCAGAGTCCAGCGTTAGTGACGGTTCCAACAAAAGTCTGTCTCGTACTGCTGGGGCATACGATCGCTCGACCAGCTGGTCCCGCAGCATTTCGCTCTCCATTTCAGCATAAGCACATAATGAAGCTAATTCCCGCAGAGCAGACAGGAACTGTGGAATTGTCTCATCAGCTCATTGAGAACGCTGACGAAAACGGTGTCGAGTGACCACAACATTAACTTTCAGCGTGAAATGATCCTCTAGCGCTTTCATTGCATGTTCAAATGTAGTTCCCGTATCAGGCAGGGTGTAAAACAGAAGCTGGCCTTCGGTACCCAAGCTGTGTAACAATACAGCACGCTTTCTTGCATCAGGCCAGGAGCCACCCGTAGCATTAATGGCCAGCAAATAGTTCTCGAACATTTTCCGACAAGTAACAAAAGGAATCGCAGGCTCTCCGCTGCATGGCAGAAAAGGCGCAGGCGTAGGCAAGGAAACCATCGTCGCCAATTTGTTGTGTCCTCGGGTACTCAGTAACTGCACAAGTAAATCCTCTTAACCGTTTATTCAACAGATGCTACCTTTTTACAGAACTGTATGGCTTCTTCTTAGGGAATACTCAGTAGAAGCTCTACACGTAACAATATACTGCCACCTTGTGGTTAAACTACAAAACACCACAGGTATCAAAATATAGATCTAGCGCCTTCATTGCATGTTCAAATGTAGTTCCCGTATCAGGCAGGGTGTAAAACAGCCGCTGGCCTTCGGTACCCAAGCTGTGTAACAATACAGCACGCTTTCTTGCATCAGGTCAGGATCCCCCCATAGCATTAATGGCCAACAAATAGTTCTCGAACATTTTCTGCCAAGTAACAAAAGGAATCACAGGCTCTCCGCTGCATGGCAGAAAAGGCGCAGGCGTAGGCAAGGAAACCATCGTTGCCAATTTGTTGTGTCCTCGGGTACTCAGTAACTGCACAAGTAAATCCTCTTAACCGTTTATTCAACAGATGCTACCTTTTTACAGAACTGTATGGCTTCTTCTTAGGGAATACTAAGTAGAACCTCTACACATAACAATATACTGCCACCTTGTGGTTAAACTACAAAACACCACACCATTGTATCGCGTTTACTAAAGTTCAGTTATTGGATCAGGAGGCGCTGGCTCATGGCTGGCTGGTGTGTGATTGAATGGAGGCGGGGCTAATTTGCGTATTCATAGAGCCATGTATAGTAAATGAGGCAAGGGTGTAGAGTTGCATTCAAGCTATTTTAAGGCATGAGAAAATTATTTTCACAAGAAAAAAACATTTAAATATGTCATTTTGATGATCAAAGATGAGTTTTAAAGGATACAATTTTTGACTAAAGGGGAACTTTAAAAGAAGTAAAAAGGGACTTTATATCAGATGAAAACATTCTAAAGTTAGAATGGTTCTGGCTTTATGAAGGTGAAATTTACCCAGAAGACAAACCAATAATACAATATATTCAAGATTAATGTCCTTAGAATGAAAATCTGAAAAAATATAGATTCTGTCTATCATTTTGTTACAGCAGAAAAAAAATTAACATGGTAACTTCTGACAAAAAAGACTTGGAGAATGGGCAATGATAAAACAGATGTAGAATAGATTCTTCATCAATATTAAAAAATTAACACAATGAAGATATAGACATGCAAAATCTTTTAATGTCTTTAAACCCTCTCTTAAAAATAATTTTTTATAGACTTGCTTATCTGTGATTTGCTATAGTTTTTTTTTATTGTTGTTGTTACCATTGTCCTTTTTTTAAACTTTGTATCCTTTTTAGTGTAAAGCGCTTTGAGAAGTAACTTTTAAAGGCGCTATATAAAATAAAATTTATTATTATTATTATTATTATTATTATTATTATTATTACTATTATTATATTCTAAGAAGACCTGCTCAAGAATAAATTACAAGGGTAGAATCTATGAACAATTTTAAAATGGAGCTCTTTAATTTTACTTGGGATAACAAGTTTGTGAGGAAAGGTCCATAAGTTTTTCAATTCAGAGTTCAGATAACAAATCCTCCATTTAGATTGTGCCTTAGAGGGGCTTCCTGTAGTTGAAGAAAGAGCATTTTTAATAAAGAAGTTATTGCATTTTTTATCTAATACATAAACAAGTGTAGGAAAATGATTGTTTAAACAGCCATAACATAAATGCGCTTTAAACAAAATATTTTAAACTGACAGGGATACTTTTAATCACCTTATTAAAATGTCTTAGTGAGATTGTTGCACCTTTCAAAAACACACAATCAGCAAAAGAAAGAAGGTCCCCATGAGCACTGAACAAATTAGAAACAAAAAAGATATTTTGATTCACCCATTCAATGAAAAAAAGTGATTTGTTACCAGACAATATATTTTCATTGTTCCCTGTTGCAAAAATTACTTGTGCACTTGTACAAGCAGATGCGAGAGTGCAGAACCGAGGTTTTGGCTGAAGTCATTTTATTGGTTGATGCCTGATTAATAAAATTGGATGGTTTCTTTGTGTGATTACGTCATGCAACAGCGGCAGCCAATGTACCCTTTTATATTTCTGCGTTGTCCTCACTTTCTTATGTAAATATATTACAAAGGTAGACTTGAGGTAAAAGACCATGCTAGAACATGAAAAACCAACTGTTTTCTGGTGATGCACTGTGGACCTGGATAAACATCAGTTTGACACACATCAAACTATTATGTAAGGGTCTTCCAATACAGAAGTATTTCAGCATTTTCAATGATTTCAGCGTTTTACAAATAACTGATACTTGTGTATAAAAATGTTTCTTTCCGCACAGCAAGTCGCGCTGGCAGGCGTTGTTCATTGGTCAGGCATCAACCAATAAAATGGCTTCATTTGCACCCTAGCCCCACGCCCAGTTCTGCTCTCTCGCATCTGTATGTACAAGTGCACAAGTAAGTTTTGCTACAGGGATATCATGAAAGTAGTAGCAAAAGTCAAAGCGCTAGGATTTGAAGTTGTACTGCCAGATTTGAAAGGTTGTATGTGCCGACTTGTGGTTGTACTGCAAAACTGAAGTAAGTGCAACAGTAAATATGTCATACACATTTGTGTCATTTTGTCATTTTGTTTATGTGAATGTCATTTTACACATTTGTAACTATTAATCTGTAACTTTGAATTCAAAACACGGGTGTTTTGATTGTTGTCTGTGTGTGCAAATCAAAAGATTCAGCTTTTTACATCAGAGCTGTGATTGTAAATTTCAACGTACAAATACGAATATTAATATGACAAGTTCTCACATTCAAATCAACAAGCTCTCAGGTTTTGCTACTCATTTACCTTCTGTTGTGGCAATTTTTCATTTCAATTAAAGGTATGAAACAAAAGTCTTTTGAATATTTATTTTCTTGCAAGAATAGTTCAACAGTCATACTGTCACGCCCCTGGACTGTCGGGTCTAAATCGTCACGTTCGTGTGTCACCAGCCATTCCTTGTTGTGGATATCCCCTGTGTTTGGATTTATTAAAGACTGTTGCTTTGATCCACGTCTCCGCGTTCGTTCCCTCCGACACAGTTCCTGACAGAAGACCCGACCGACAAAAAGAAGTAATATTGCGTGTTCCACTCCATTTGTTTTCTGGGTTTTGTACAGTGTTTTGTTACCCCCCCATGGATCCCCTCGCCACTAAATTCACCGCCCTAGCCCGTAAGGACCTTCCCATCTTGGAGTATGCGGTTGAGTTCAGCCAGCTCACGTTTTAACGGTGTTCGACGATGCTGCGCTGAACTCACTGTTCTGGATTGGGTTCACTGTCTCCATCTCTGCCTCGGGCTCCTCCTCCACCTGCTCCGCCTCCATCAGTCGGCCCCCTGGAGTCGTCAGCCCTTCCTCCACCATGGCTCCTCCCTCCATCGACTCCACCGTGGGTCGCCTTCATGGCTGTGGCCTGAGTCCCGCCTGGCTCCGCCTGCTCCAAGTCCCTTCTGTCTCCTCCCTGTGTCCTCCCTCCGTCTGGTCCGCCCTGGCTCTTCCTGTCTCCTCCCTCCATCGTCTCCACCCTGGACTGTGTTTGCCGTCCTCCTCCCGGGTGTATGTCCTTCACCCGAACCTCCTCCTGAGTTCCCCTCCGTCCCTCCCTTTGTTGTGGGATGCGCCGTCCGGGAGGGGCGTGAACTGTCTGCCCCTGGACTGTCTGTGTGTATGTTTTCCTCCCCATGTGCTCTCAGTGACCCAGTTTCTGTCTCTCGTTTAATTGCCTGCCCCTGGACTGTCTGTGCGTATGTTTTCCTCCCCATGTGCTCTCAGTGACCCAGTTTCTGTCTCTCGTTGATTGTGTTCATGTGATTCAGGTGTGTCATGTTAATTGTCCTCTACCCCATGTATTTAAGTCCCAGTCTGTGCGTTCTGTGTTTGTCGGGCTCATGTTCGTATGTCACCAGCCATTCCTTGTTGTGGTTATCCCCTGTGTTTGGATTTATTAAAGACTGTTGCTTTGATCCACGTCTCCGCGTTTGTTCCCTCCCACACAGTTCCTGACACATACAGTCATCCAAGTTGACTCCAGCGTGCGACAAAGAGGAAACACCCCAACTCAACATTTATACATTCATCAAATGCGGATGCTTTGATCTCATCCAATCATAATGCATATTCAACATATGTGTCCATTTAAGGTGTCCAACTATGTCCTCCAGATGAGTTTCTAAGAATTTAATGCAAATAATTTTCTAAGTAGCCAGGACATCTAATTCTGTCTCACACTTGTTTTGCACACAGACATCAAATAGATTTCCTGTTATCTCTCAGCTCATCGAAAACTCAAACATACTGAAGCACTCAGAGACTGTCTAAAGAACACTCTTTTGTACAGTGAAGCAAATAATACTAATAATAATAATATTTCAGATAGAAATAAAATTTCCTCCACACCTTCATACACCATGAGCATCACATGTGCTTGAGTATTTGTAGTAGACCAAACAAATTTTGAGACAGGCAGAACTTGCAGAAAATGTAGCCACATGTACCCAATCATCTAGATGTAGGCTAAATATTCAAAATTTCTCAAAACTGTTTCATTGATATTGTAGACTTATTAATTCTATTTTTTCAGATAAAAATCTATTGCGACTTTATATGTCACAGGATGACATTATTCTTATCTCACAGTTACATTTACACTCAGCAAACTTCCATTCTTTCCCAAACAACATTTGTGTTTCCTGCTGAAAAAAGATCTTCAATGAGCCTGAACTGTTTAATTATTTCAGCTGGTCTGGTTTGCTGGTTTTACTAGGGTTTTAACTGTTTATTAGGTGGGTCAAACCAGATAAAGCAGCTAAATACCAGCACAACTGTGCAGGGAGAGCAACTAGACCATCTGAAACCATGCTAAACAAAGCTTAGGGTTTGGGCATCATGCTTAAAATGCTGGAACTGGAGTGGGTCCCAATTCTCAGCTACGTGCCCCCATGATCCAACTGGGCTCAGTGAAATTTCAAGAGCTTTAAAAGACCTTGCCATGGACAGACCGCTGTGAATATAGGTTAGGAGAGGGAAAGGGAGGAGCAAACCCCAGGTGATGAAAGCAGTTTAATTTATCATGGCATGTGAAATTATGGGAGAGCAAAAACACAGCCAAAAAAAAAAAAAAGGTTAGGAAATAGCTAGGAAATTCACAATGACACGTCTGCAAGACTTCAGTTTGTCAGGACTTGTAACTTCATGTTACAAGAAGTTATCTTAACAAGGATCATGATTCGGTTCCATTTGATTCAGTACACCTCGCCTCCCACATAGGGATGCAACGATTATAGATTTTGTTGGTACGGTTATTGTCTGAGGAATAAACACGGTTTTACGATTATGACGATTATTATGCATTTATTCATTTCCCAACATTACTAATGTATAAAATCACAAGAACACTCTTTAGATATTAAAGTGTTATTTATTGCTGGCTTTTGAAACAGAAATAACACAGTAACCAACAATACAGCAAAAAATAATAATAAACAAAAGACAAACAAAAGTCCATCTCTCCCATTGGAATCAAAAAAAGGTGACCTCTGCTCTGTAAACATTCATGACCGTATTTCTCTTTTGAAAATAACAAATGGAAATAGATCAAAAAAGTATTTAATGTTTTCAGTTTGTACATTCTGTAGGGATTTCATGAACAGGACACTGATACGCCACTGAATCACCATCATGAGGCTTCGAATTAATTCAGTCAGGAGTCAACAAAGCTTTCTTTGTATCAGGACTGAAAAGCCAGTTCACAACATATAGAAACCCCGATGTCTTGTGACCACCAATGGATGGAACCATTATGTCCAAACAGGAAAAGGATGAGTAAATTAACTGATGCCCTCAGGCCTGCAAGCACGGGATATACAGCGTGACTGTCACATGTCTTGTGACCACCTGCTTCCTGCCCTGACTGAAACTCCTTTTGTCACAGACAAAGAAA
>NW_015540846.1:0-1387 GCF_001515605.1 Sinocyclocheilus anshuiensis | reverse complement strand
GTTTCAAGCAAGAAGATTCAAACACACACATACTAAACATGAATAGGAACCCTTAAGCTATTCAATAGTTATCAAAAAGACATACACAATACGTGATTAAAACATGATAGTCTAATGTGTGGGTTAGATACATAATATGATTAGTGATTAGTTGCTCACAAGTCCTTTTAGTGTCATTTAGATGCATATTTACATGGAAATGCAGGCCATTCTCTGTTCTCTGAACATAAGGACATGTTCTGTGAATGTATGAAGACCAGAGGTTAAGAGGTCTCTCATAAGGAATTTCAGTCTGTTCTCTGTGGTCGAGGTGGGGGAAGTCAATTCCAAAGAGCTCGTGATCGTGGTTACTATCACGTGATGGAATTGTCAATAAGTGTTCTTTTGTTTAAATGCTGTGAGCTACTCAAAGCTGCTAGTTGGTTCAGGCTTGTGGCGCCAGGATCTGATTTACGAACATCCTGTGTTTTGGGCCACTCTGTGGAATTCGGCTCCTCGTGTTTCAACTGTTCTTTATCAAATCTTAAATAGTCTGATTCAGTCTGATACCCTACAGTCCAGACTACCCTCTGTAGTCTTCTGAGGTCCGATTTTGTAGCTGAGCTGAACCAGACAGTTATAGAAGTGCAGAGGACAGATTCAATGATGGCGGAGTAGAACTGTTTCAGCAGCTCCTGTGGCAGGTTGAATTTCCTCAGCTGGCGAAGGAAGTACAACCTCTGCTGTGCCTTTTTTGCAATGGAGTCTATGTGAGTGTCCCGCTTCAGGTCCTGAGAGATAGTGGTGCCCAGGAACCTGAATGACTCCACTGCAGTCACAGTGCTGTCCATAATGGTGAGTGGAGGGAGAGCAGGGGGATTCCTCCTGAAGTCCACGGTCATCTTCACAGTTTTGAGTGTGTTGAGCTCCAGGTTGTTGAGACTGCACCAGACAGCCAGCTCTTTAACCTCCTGACTGTAAGCAGACTCGTCACCGTCCTGAATGAGGCCGATGAGTGTGGTGTCATCTGCAAACTTCAGGAGCTTGACAGAGAGGTCAGTAGAGGTGCAGTCGTTGGTGTATAGGGAGAAGAGCAGTGGGGAGAGCACACATCCCTGAGGAGCACCAGTGCTGATGGTGCGGGTGCTGGATGAGAATTTTCCGCTTCACTAGCTGCTGCCTGTCTGTCAGGAAGCTGGTGATCCACTGACCTGCCTGTCTGTCAGGAAGCTGTTGATCCACTGACAGACGGAGGTGGGCACGGAGAGCTGAGTTAGTTTGGGCAGGAGAAGGTTTAGGATGATAGTGTTAAAGTCCGAGCTGAGGTCCACGAACAGGATCCTCACATAAGTCCCTGCTCTGTATAGATGTTGCAGAACATAATGCAGTCCCATGTTGACTGCATCGT
>NW_015540845.1:75330-77129 GCF_001515605.1 Sinocyclocheilus anshuiensis | reverse complement strand
GATAGATAGATAGATAGATAGATAGATAGACAAACAGACAGACAGGCGGGCGGGCGGGCGGACGGACGGATGAATGGACGGATGGATGGATTGATGGATGGACGGATGGATGGATGGATAGATAGACAGACAGATAGATAGATAGATAGATAGATAGATAGATAGATAGATAGATAGATAGATAGATAGATAGATAGATAGATAGATAGATAGATAGATAGATAGATAGATAGATAGATAGATAGATAGATAGATAGATAGATAGATAGATAGATAGATAGATAGATAGATAGATAGATAGATAGATAGATAGATAGATAGATAGATAGATAGATAGATAGATAGATAGATAGATAGATAGATAGATAGATAGATAGATAGATAGATAGATAGATAGATAGATAGATAGATAGATAGATAGATAGATAGATAGATAGATAGATAGATAGATAGATAGATAGATAGATAGATAGATAGATAGATAGATAGATAGATAGATAGATAGATAGATAGATAGATAGATAGATAGATAGATAGATAGATAGATAGATAGATAGATAGATAGATAGATAGATAGATAGATAGATAGATAGATAGATAGATAGATAGATAGATAGATAGATAGATAGATAGATAGATAGATAGATAGATAGATAGATAGATAGATAGATAGATAGATAGATAGATAGATAGATAGATAGATAGATAGATAGATAGATAGATAGATAGATAGATAGATAGATAGATAGATAGATAGATAGATAGATAGATAGATAGATAGATAGATAGATAGATAGATAGATAGATAGATAGATAGATAGATAGATAGATAGATAGATAGATAGATAGATAGATAGATAGATAGATAGATAGATAGATAGATAGATAGATAGATAGATAGATAGATAGATAGATAGATAGATAGATAGATAGATAGATAGATAGATAGATAGATAGATAGATAGATAGATAGATAGATAGATAGATAGATAGATAGATAGATAGATAGATAGATAGATAGATAGATAGATAGATAGATAGATAGATAGATAGATAGATAGATAGATAGATAGATAGATAGATAGATAGATAGATAGATAGATAGATAGATAGATAGATAGATAGATAGATAGATAGATAGATAGATAGATAGATAGATAGATAGATAGATAGATAGATAGATAGATAGATAGATAGATAGATAGATAGATAGATAGATAGATAGATAGATAGATAGATAGATAGATAGATAGATAGATAGATAGATAGATAGATAGATAGATAGATAGATAGATAGATAGATAGATAGATAGATAGATAGATAGATAGATAGATAGATAGATAGATAGATAGATAGATAGATAGATAGATAGATAGATAGATAGATAGATAGATAGATAGATAGATAGATAGATAGATAGATAGATAGATAGATAGATAGATAGATAGATAGATAGATAGATAGATAGATAGATAGATAGATAGATAGATAGATAGATAGATAGATAGATAGATAGATAGATAGATAGATAGATAGATAGATAGATAGATAGATAGATAGATAGATAGATAGATAGATAGATAGATAGATAGATAGATAGATAGATAGATAGATAGATAGATAGATAGATAGATAGATAGATAGATAGATAGATAGATAGATAGATAGATAGATAGATAGATAGATAGATAGATAGATAGATAGATAGATAGATAGATAGATAGATGATAGACAAACAGCCAGACAGACAGACAGACAGACAGATAGATAGGCAGAAAGACAGACAAATAGAGAGATA
>NW_015540845.1:66734-74755 GCF_001515605.1 Sinocyclocheilus anshuiensis | reverse complement strand
CCTACACCTACCCTAACCCTACCCCATACTTTATTTTCAACTTTTTGATTATTTCCTTCATTTTTATTGAAAATAAATGCATTTCCGATGTGATATGAGATTTGAAAAGGGAGAAAAAAAGTTCTGTAAAAGGCTGATTCGAACTCGGGTCGATCGCGTCAAAAAGCAAGCGCCATACCATCTACAGCACTGAAACTGATGCTTAACAACTATCTTATTTCAGTGTTGACTGTCCCAATCACACGGTGGTGGGCGGAGTTAGTGTAAATAGCCTCTGCCAACAAGGCGGGGCTTTTTGCACTTAGTGTAAATAGACAATCCTTTGTTTTTACTCCTGTGATTTACGCAACCAATCAGATCCTCAGAATCGCCAGGGGGCGGGGTTTGTGCTTCACTAACTTCACTAATTTATCAGGTCCGGTACACCTGGAACTTCGTGAGTGAGCAGGCCGGTCATGGCATCATCTTCAGAGGAGAACAGGTTTCTGGATGATCTGAAGAGAAGACCCGTGAAAATCAGTCTGATCGATACTCAAATCAGCGGCGTGATCCAGCGCATCTCTCAGAAGAAGAGCGTGATTTTAGAGGACGGTGAGGCCAGATGAACACCTGTGTTAATAACAACACAGTTTATAGAGTTCACATCTGTGCTTTTCCTTCCTGAAGTCTCTGAAGTGAAAGCGGGCGGAAATATCCAGGCGTCAAGATCATTTTCGGTCGGACACGAAATTCTTAATGTTTCGGGAAGAAGACACTAGGTAACTGTCCTCGTGTTGACTCTGAGTTTGACATGATCTGTCTTGGATCACTTGACCTCTTTTCTTCTTTCTCAGATGATGTAGATGAGGACGGTGTGTTTTGAAACTTAAGTTTAAAAACTATTTATTAAAAGCTTAACAGAAATGAAATTTTCAGGGAAAGTTAGTTTTATTTTTTCCAATGATGTAGATGAGGACGGTGTGTTTTGAAACTTAAGTTTAAAAACAATTTATTAAAAGCTTAACAGAAATGAAATTTTCAGGGAAAGTTAGTTTTATTTTTTCCAAATTCCATGTGTTGCATTTAAATTTCTCTGGATTCTCTTAATAATTAAAAAAGTACGATTATGATTTATTCATCCAGACGTAGCTGAATTCCATGATGTTCTGCGTTCTACAGTAATTTCCATTTTTATGACATCACAGAAATCACACAACTCTACAGAAGACAGTAGTGTCGTCATTCAGCTCAGTTCTGTTCTTATTCAGTGTCAGTGGCGTCAAGTCGATACTGAATGTCAACTCTTTTAAACCCTTGTGAATGTGTGTGAATGATTTTTGAGGTTGCCACTAAGAAGGTAGTGTACCTGTTTGATGTCCTCCTGCTCGGTGGGCAAGCGTTTAAACACAGCCTGTCCATGATTCTGGAGAGTCCACACATCCTGAAGGTGAGGTGACGGTTCTGAGGTCCGCAGAAGTGTGTCTGAGGAACGCATGACTGCCGCTGCATCGCCCGGTGTCTGAGAGCAGAGTTCAGAGTCGACCTCACTAACGTCTTTGACACACAGGTGCGTCTGATCTCAGAGCAGAGCCTGATCCTGGAGAGATACACACCTCTGTCGTCATGTAGTTCATGTTTGTTCAGCTCTGTTGCTCTGCAGGTGGCTGATCTCATGCTCTTCTACAGCGAGACCGGAGGCTTTCTCCCAGACCGGCTCCGCTCTCTGCAGGAGGTGCTCAGACTCCACCTCAAGCTCCCTGCCTCTGACCTTTCACCCCTGTGCTCCACAGAGCTCCAGCCAAGGTCCGAAACAAACCCTGTGTCATTAGAAGAGCAGATGGACAGTAAATGTGTGTCAGTAGTTCCACATGAGCTCTGCTGAGGTTTCACATGTTAGGTTAGGTTAGGACGTCCTCTTCTCTCTCTCGCAGGAGTGTCCTGAGCTGTGGTACCTCCGTCCCTCTCCACCTGCTCTGATGAACATCATGTCTGCTTCGGTCAGTCATCTTCTCCCGCTGCGCCTCGTGCTTCTGGACGCTCTGATGTCAGATTACACCATTCTGGTAGATACATATATGAGCAGCTACCACAACCAGTCTGTTCACATCGAGCAGGTGAGAACATGCACGCATGGCTTTAACATCAGAACTGTTTCATTATAAACCTATTTACTAATGATTCATAAAGAGGTAACTTAATAAAAGGAGTAGTTCAACCAAAAATGAACATTAGCTGAAGATGTGCTCACCCTCAGATCATCAAAGATCAGGATGAGTTTGTTTCTTCATCAGGTTTGTAGAAATGCTGAACTTTCATTTGTGCCAAAAAAAGGAGTCAAATGATTTCTACTATAACTGAGTCAAAGTCTAAAGCTAATGAGGACTTAAGATGAATTAGTATATCTTGTTCCATCATTTATTGAATTCAAACAATGAAAGACATTTTAAAAAATGTGTTCGGGCATAATGTGTACTGAAATTACATCTAGACCGCAAACATGTAAAAATTTCAGTGTCTCGGCAATGGATGCTCTGCAGTGAATGGGTGCCGTCAGAATGAGAGTCCAAACAGCTGATAAAGACGTCTTTATCTTTACATCTCATCTGAATCAGGAGAGAAATCTGCACAGACCAAGCATCATTTGCTCTGATTTTGATGTGAGAGACAACAGCAAATGGACTTTTTCACTGGAGGAAGCGTTATTATGGATAATGGACTCAATGTATTTTAGTTAAAAACGTCTTAATGCTGGATTAGTTTCAGCTTTTGTCTTCTCCAGATGTTAACTGATGGACTGGAGTGCTGTGGATTACTTGTGGATTATTGTGATGTTTTTATCAGCTGTTTGGACTCTCATTCTGACGGCACCCATTCACTGCAGAGCATCCATTGCTGAGACACTGATGCAATGCTAAATTTCTACAAATCTGATGAAGAAACAAACTCATCCTAATTCTCAACACATCTTCAGAATTTTTATTTTTGGCTGAACTATTCCTTTTAACAAAAAAAAAGCAATGTTAAGTGAATACAATTCACAAATGTCTGACTCTGACCAAATTCCCATTCCAAAAATATGGTTTACAAATGAAAAAACATGATTCATAAATGCACAAGGTGAGTTTTTCATGCTTCATTGTTCAGTGATAATTTTTGAGGAGACCCCTGGGTTAGACTTAAATATTTCAGAAGTAGAATGTAGTCAAGTATGTCTGACCATCACAGTAAACAAGAACCAATGTATTTTCTTAATGTTCTTAATGTGAGGGATTCATCAAAGAACATTTTAATCACATTTTTCTTACTGTGCAGTCTTTGAGATATCATTACTTGTTTTTGTGAAATGAAAAGGAAATTTACTTGCTCTCATTATAAACCTGTATGACTTTTTCTTTGGTGGAACACAAAAAAGATATTTTGAAGAAACTTTCAGATGTTTTGTCCATATAATTATAGTTAATAAGAACATAGAGGTGAGATCAGATCTCTGTGTGCAGCACATGCTGCTGTCAGACTCCTAAACAGACAAATCTCACTGCATTATTACAATCAATGGCAAAAGGAATGTTTGGAAATGTGAACTGATATTTCCTACTGACACACTACAGCAAAAGATCGAAACAACTGACTTACAACCATTGTTTTGACAGTGAACTTACTAGCGGCCTAAGACTTTTGCACAGTAGTGTGTGTGTGTGTGAGTGTGTGTGTGTCTGTGTCTGTGTGTGTGTGTATATATATATATATATATATATATATATATATATATTGTATATGTAGTATATACAAATATATAAATGAAGAAAACAAAGCCTTATGTTTTTCAGGTAGCTAACAGCTATTTTAAAGAGGTAATTCACAGCTGACGAGATGGGCTTTCACTAAAACGTGACTGTCTGTGCAGTAAAAAAGTGAATTATTATTTTATCAGTGCTACCTAACATTAGAGAGAAAGTGCTATGGCTTAATGTGGCAGAACTTCATCACCCACAGATACAGAAATATAGGAGTACGATCTGTAGTTGTAACTGGTTAGGCCATGTGTCCACCAAAGCGTTTTTCCTGAAGCTAGTGTATTTTTCAGTTGTTTTCAAGCGTCACGAGGCAGTGAGTTGAAAAATGTTCAGCTTTGGATAAACCCAAGGACTATAGAGATGCCAAGACAGTGCAGTCATGTTACTATCAGTGAGAGAAAGAGCAGCACGTAATATAACAGAATAAAGGAGCCGGTGATGAGTTAGAGTCACGCTTCACTGCTGCCAGAGAGAGCTGCACCAGCCTGAGATATACACTATCTAACACTATTCAGGCTTAAGAAACAACATTTATGGGACAGTTCATGTCAGATTTGTTGCTGATTTTAAATATGTTAAGAATTTTAATAATATTTAGGAATATTAAGAAATATATATGCACACACTGTATGTATACATGTTTGTTACAGTATATATTTACTGTATGCTGCAGGTGGACTACTGTAACATGAAGCATTACAGTAAGTGTACGGTGCACACTGATGAATTACACACCTGTTCTGTCTACATGTGTGCGGTGTTGCTGGAGCTGAATCTGTGTGATGTGTGCGGTGTTGCTGGAGCTGCTGACAGAAGCAGAGGAGCTGTTGTCTGTGAGGCAGGAGCAGATGGACCGGGCCGCTGGACGATACGCTCCGACCGAGACCGGACTTCTCAAACGCTCCAGCTTCAACACACAGACCCACTCCACCTCTGACATGAGATTAAACTTTCTCCATATTCCAGTGTTATGTTAAAAACCTGCTAAACCTGGTAGAACTCTGTCTGTTCAGTCTGATATAGCTGAGCACATTTGTCATATTATTGCTTAGAAAAAGACTTGTTTTTGTGCAGTTTGTTGGAATTTATTTGGCTGCATTTCTTTGCTCTGCTGTAATGTGAAGTGTATTGCATGTAAAGCTCTTACGTTGCTGTGGACTAAAGCACAGAAGGTTTGTAAAAAGCCTGTTTCTGCTCCGTCTTCTTTTCTTGTGTCCTTCAGAGCTCACTGTGATGAAACTGGTGCTTCTGCTGCAGAGCGGTCAATAGGAGGCGCTACAGTAACAGAAGCCATGCTTCAGATGTAAGAAGGGCATGTTTGAACTTACAGCAGCCGAAGACAAACTTTTAGGTCATTTGAACAGAATCAGTATTTATATTGTAATACCTCAGATCTTCTGTTGGGCTTCAGAGCTCTGGCTCGGGTTGTAGCGGCTCTTTATCATCCTTCTCAACTCCCCCAGATCCTTATATAGATGTTCAGCATGACAGACACTTCTACAGAAACCCTGCATGTGTGCATCATTGCCCTGTTTCCAGAGACATTGATGGTGAACATGAGCAATTACAGTTTTTCTCGATTGCTAACACACTACGACTGATTCGTTTGGCCCAATTTTCCAAACCATTCATACAGTTCCTGAAACAAAGACGCGTTTCTCAAAACTTTTAACACATTTCACCTGTTTGCACACACGTTCCAGTTTTGCTCAGTGTTTTCAGCTAAACTCTACACAAGAACGGCATCATTTTGCACAGGTTTAACCATGTTCTCATTTAGAAAACACAAACTCACAATATAACTACCTCAAGAATCACAATATAAACTCAAACAGCACACATTTATGCATGTGTGAACATTCAGCAGCAAAACTGATGACACACAGCTCAGAATCTCAGGATGATACGCACAGGAGCACAGCTGATTATGTGATTTGGAAAGTGAATCCTACTAGTGGAAGACAAAAGAGGAAGAGGAGGGGAAAATAAAAATGAAGGGGATGAGGTCAAAGGTAATTTGTTCCTGATGAAATACACAGCGCTGTAGTTGAGCATGATCTTCTGCATTGACTGACCGTGAGGGAAGTTAGCCTACAGCTCATCTACAGTGTTTTACACTACTTACACAATACACATACAATATAATTACAGTACATAGCAGCAGTACTTCAGATGAGAGAACGTTCATTATTCTATGTACAGTAAATACTCTAGCACATGTTATACACCCTCAAACTCATTACTGTTGGACTGATTTGTAGCCAAGTATGTACTGTATTTGTGCAGAACTGAGAGACGGCTGTCTAGGCGAGGCAGAGAAGTGTTTTGTCAGAAGACTAAGAAACTGCTGTAACAAATAAGGATACTACCAATACTGTAATGCAAATTGGCAGAGGATGCTGAATGAATGAATTAATTTATTTACAGTAATTATTTATTTATTTATTCATTCATTATTTATTTCTGTAAAGTAACAGACAGTATATGCCAGTGTGTGTGTTTACTGTATATTCAGTTGTTTAATCTTTTAACTTTTCTCTTGTAGTGCTTTTCATTTACTGTAAGATCTCTTTACAGTAGTGCAATGACAGTAAACTTTTCTTACAGCTTATTGCTGAATTTGACTGTATCTGCACACCTCTATTTACGCTGTATACTGTAACAGACATTGACTAGCAAAAGGATTCCTGTTTCCCAAAAGCAGGTTTTAGTAACAGTGTTGAACTGATCTCACTAGTGTTCTCTAGGCAGTGCAGTATGTGTTTATTTGACAGGTTTGTGTGTCATCTGAGGCCAAAGCTTGAGTCTGACTAAAGATCATGTGTTCTGGAAGTGTGAAGTTTGCACAAGTTGGTGTGTAGTTTTGAGATTGTGTTTATAGTTGTGAGCAAATGGTGAATTGTTTCATGAATTGCGTGTTAGCAATCGAGAAAAACTGTACTAGCAGTCAAGTGATTTACAGCATCACCTTTACTTCTATAGTGATTTATATAACAGATTAAGAAAGACATTTCAGCTTTAAAGCAGTTCTATAGAAGACAAACAGTCCAGGCTGTAAAATACTTAATTTTACAGTTTTTCTGAATTGCTAAAACCCATTTCTTGAAACCATCACTCATTTTCTCAAAACCTTAAACACAAATCCAAATACTCAAACTAAATTCACGAAACCTCTGACTCTTCATCAAAATCAAACAATCACTGCAAAAGCATTTCTCTTACACTTAAAATCAACCGGTGCTCTCAGATCACACACACACAAAGACACACACACACACACACACACACACACACACGAGTCAATAAAGAAAACACTACAGAGCATTCATTAGACACTACAGAGCGAAATGGAGAACACTGCATCCAGAACATTACAGAAAAAAGTATATTGTATTGAATAAACAATTTTGCAATTCTGTAAAAAAGTATAGTGATTGAGTAAGGTGAATATATTGTATAGGCCTACTGTATGTACTGCAAGAATAGTATTGTGCTGAATATTGAATAGTACTGAATATTTGTGTATATTCAGCACTTGGATACTGCAAAAATACTGCAGTCCAACTGCAAAGGCCAAAAAGGTCAAATAAAACTCTAAATGAATAGCATGTTACAGTTCACTCAAATACTGTAAGTTGTGCAATTGTAAAATCAGGGTCAATGAGAGATTCATTCTGTCTTAGCATTATGTCTTTGTGCTTGAGTCTGGCCTGAGGACTTTGTCCACATCACAAGTAATGCAGTCTTTTTTGCTAGACAAAGAGAAAAACCCTCTGGTCTGACAGATCCAGCCTTGATAACACTCTCTAAACCTTACTCTTTCTCTCCTCATCCTCCACTTCTTACATGTACTCTTCCTCCTCTCCTTCTCAGATTGTTCCATCTATTGTTCGTATCATCATTCAGTCACCTGTGCCACTTGTGCACTCTGAACTGGCTAATATTATGTACAGTTGGTTTGATCACATCATTAGAAACAAGTGTGAACAATTTTGAATCGTTGTGTGTAAACGATGACAACTGGGCTTTAGTTGTGTTTAACTTTTGCCGCTTGTGTTTAGCATTTTGCAGCACAAATGCATCACAGTGTGATAAGTGTTTAAGTGAATGAGAATGTGTTTAGAGTTTTGCAAAAAGAGTGCATGAGATTTGCAAATAGAGCCTAACTGCCTGAACATGTTTAAAGTTTAGCAGAAAGAGTGCTTTATTCGACAAATTGGTTTAAGCTAGTGAGAATTTGGTTCAGAG
>NW_015540845.1:48437-66119 GCF_001515605.1 Sinocyclocheilus anshuiensis | reverse complement strand
CACACACACACACACACACACACACACACACACACACACACACACACACACACACACGAGTCAATAAAGAAAACACTACAGAGCATTCATTAGACACTACAGAGCGAAATGGAGAACACTGCATCCAGAACATTACAGAAAAAAGTATATTGTATTGAATAAACAATTTTGCAATTCTGTAAAAAAGTATAGTGATTGTATAGGCCTATACTGTAAGAATAGTATTGTGCTGAATATTGAATAGCACTGAATGTTTGTATATATTCAGCTCTTGGATACTGCAACGATACTACAGTCCAACTGCAAAGGCCAAAAACGTCAAATAAAACTAAAGGAATAGCATGTTACAGTACACTCAAATATTGTAAGTTCAGAGTCAATGAGAGACTCATTCTGTCTCAGCATCATGTCTGTGTGCTTGAGTCCGGCCTGAGAACTTTGTCCACATCACAAGTAATGTTGTCTTTTTTGCTAGACAGAGAGAAAAACCCCATCCAGCCTTGATAACACTCTCTAAACCTTCCTCTTTCTCTCCTCATCCTCCACTTCTTACATGTACTCTTCCTCCTCTCCTTCTCAGATTGTGTCCATCTGTTGTTCGTCTCATCATTCAGTCACCTGTGCCGCTTGTGTTCTCTGAACTGACTCATATGTTGTACAGTTGGTTTGATCACATCATTAGAAACAAGTGTGAACAGTTTTGAATCGTTGTGTGTAAACGATGACAGCTGTGCTTTAGTTGTGTTTGGCATTTTGCAGCACATTTTACTTGATTCATGTATTTAACTATTATTTAGGGGGATTTTTACTTTATTCAAGTACAATTTAAACTGACTACTTGTACTTGTTACTTCATTACATTACATTTCTGGCTTCATATGTTCACCTTCAAATCTGAGGAAGCTACGTTTATTCGTTATTTTTGTCTATTTTGAAAGTCATTAGCTGTCTATATTTGCCTGAATGGACAAGATTGAATGTGAACAAAATCAGTGATGAGAATTTATACAATTCATGTTTTGGTGACACTCATTGCTTTTTTTTTTAATAAATGTTACAAATCTTTAAAAAGTGTTTAACCCAACATTGTTTATTAAAGTAATTGTAATTCATGTTTAGTGATGTTCTTATCAGGAAGTAGATCAGTCGTATTAAAATGATATATTGAGTAACATAGGATCGTAAATGTTTTTGAAGCGTTATTTTGTATTTTATGCACTGTGTGCTTAGTTTGTGTTCATCTGAAGAAAGGCATGTACGTTAGGGACAGCATGAGGGTAAAGGATGGATTTTTGTGTTGCATTGTGCTGCATTTTAATAGATGTTCTCGCGCTAGATAGATGTTTAGACAGGTTTGACCTGTGCCATTGCATTTTATGTTTTCTCCCTTTAACCAAACCTTTGCATGTCTGACAAAAACATTTTATGCAGGTTTTTAAGCAATTTATCTTTGCATTGAGAAGATAGCTCAATATGATGAAACAAGAATCTTCTTTTTTTTGCTAGGTTATTTCTCCTTTTTAATACTCGGGTACAATTTAAAGTTGCACTTTTTTTACTTTACGAAGTATGTTTTTGTCCAGATACTTGTACTTTTGAGTAAAATTTTCACTGAGAGTCTGTACTTTCACTAGAGTGTAATTTTCCACCCCTGATAGAGTCATTATTCACTTCTCATCCAGTATTATCAGTGCTATTTCTGAATATTACGTGTCTTTTAAACCCCAGCTAATCAAGCCAAAGGCGACAGTGGCAAGAAAACCAAACTCCATCATGAGACCGAAATGGAGAAAAACAAATGAATGAAAATGAATCACACAGAGTGAACTCAACTCTAGAGGGAATAATAGAGCTGCTGCATTATTTCATTTACATCACTCTTCAAAGTGTGTGACGCTGCATGTTTCTGATTTCTTTAGACAAGCGCTAAAGCTGATCTTTATGCCATCAGCAGCATCTTGACTTGAGACGTGATTCTGAATCTGTTTTTCATCTGACGTGAAACAAGCGCCTCACTTTCTCCGTCTGCTGATGTGCTGTTGTTAGAGAGCTCATATAGTTTCTCTAGCCGTGAAGCAAGCAGTATATCAGCGCTGTGTTTCTGTAAAATGATTAGATGTGCCTGTGGTCAGTCCATCTGGCCTGCAGAAGTCATCTGTCTTCTTCAGGCTGTCAGAGAGGCTTTTATTGGGCTGTGCCTTCATTCACACACTTCAGAAGAGCAGCGCTATTGTTTGACTGGACAGAAGAGGAAGAGGAGCACACCGTGGTCTTCACAGCAGCGACTTTCCCAGTCATTAGGCATTTAGAAAATATATATTTCTTACGATTTCTAACCTATTAAAAATAATAGAGCTTGACGAAATACGTCAACAAATATTTCTAAAAGATATATTCATAATAAACTGCCCATAGGGTTAAAAGAACATTAATACATGGCAATAACACTTTTTAAATGAAGCGTCCTCATGTATCCAGCTGCGTTTATAAAATACACGTTTGATCGGATTTGATCCTAAATTCCAGATTTCATCCTGTCAGATTTGAGGATTTATAAAGAACTGACGTGAAAATGATCTTGTTATATGTAAAGAACTAAAGAAAGTGTGCAAAGTTTTTGCCACTAAAATACCATTAAGATAGTCTAATATTGTTTATTAAAATGTAAAGTAGACAATCACAATATACATTAATATTACTATATGTGCAAATGTGCAACTGCTTTTGTAATAATTACATCACTGAAACTCATTAATAATGATGATATTTTTGAGATATTTTTGGGATATTTTTGGCGTTCTGCACTTTGTGCTTAAAAGATGAATTATGGTTTATAAAGCAGGATGCATTTGGGAGCATTTTCTGAGTATACAGCATGGATTTTATTAGAAATCATTCACAGGAACCTTTCAGAATGAGTTTTGTGTTCAGATTTAGGATCATTACGCACGACTATAAATGAAGCCCGTGGTTCTTCTGAAAACGTCTTGATTTTCAGTAGTTTTAGCTCTGGTTTAGATCATGGTAAGTCTGGTTGGAGTTTTGCTGTCCTGACAGAGGGTCCTCGGAGCTCTAAGCGCTGCGGCTCTCATCTGAAGCTCCTCTGCCGGGGACGAGGCGTCTCGACAGGACGATAGGTAGCCCTGCTCTCTCTCTTTTCTCCTCTCAATGAGGGACGGAGCTCAATTAGCATTTCACAAGTCCCTTTCTCCTTTTCTATCGCACCCTTCCCCGCGGAGCCGCTGCTTTCTGCGGGATTGTCCTGCTTCTGGCCCTGGTCTCCGTTGGCAGGGTGACAGTATTCGAGTGAGCAAACTCCTGCTATTGTCCTCCAGCCAGAGGGAGCCATGGAGACCCACTAATATGACACAGGAAAGTGTTTGCTGATGGCAATTCTATGGGCTTTGTCTAACTCTTTCTCTTTCACGACGACTCGATTTAAGTCTCCGAATGTTTGACTACAAATGTGAGAGTGCTCTCCGGCTCCTCCGCCTTTGTCCCGCGAGGTTTGAATGAGTAATTCAGCTTTTGTGTGGCTCGATTGAGGGGGCAAACAGAAAGACAAGATTCTTGAGCGCTCAAGCCCCCTCTCCATGGTTATGCGCACATCTCCTCCCCTGAACCCGCTCCTGACATCCCTGTAAGGGGAAGAGCGCAACTTCAGATCGTCTTCTGGAAGTGAGGTGAAGCGCGGCTTCAGGGCCACGGGGCCCTCGCTCCAAACTCCGTCAAATCACAAACAGACTGCGGCGAGCGCGGGACGATCAGGCCACCGTTTGTTTCCACTAAGAAATATTGCATCTGCTGCTGTTTTCCCTCTCGGGGATTTCCATGACAACAGTTTGGGGTGGCAAAGAATCCGACACCGGGATCTCGGTGGCTCATTGGGGAGCATTGTGAGGAAAGTGAGGTCTCTGATTGGCTCAGGAAAGCACCATAACTACACCCAGTCTATAGCCATTCAGCTTCTTAGAGAGCTTGGGCTACTACAGAGCTGGACCTCACTCTGGCTTTGCTTTGCCAGGTCTGATGCGAAGCTGGAGTCAGTATTGCGACTGTTGACTTTAGAGCTGGAGGTCAGAGCTTCACAGGAGTGCGTGAGGATGTGCTGCTGAGGTCTGCGTGATGGCGAGCTCCGACAGCGAGGTCAAGACGCTCCTGAACTTCGTCAATCTGGCGTCGAGCGACATCAAGGCGGCGCTGGATCGATCCGCGCCCTGCAGGCGCTCCGTGGACCACCGCAAATACCTGCAGAAGCAGCTCAAGCGCTTCTCGCACCGCTACGCCAAGATGCCCCGCTGCCATTCGCACAGAAACGGCGACTCGGCGCCCGCTAAACTCTCCGAGGATAAAGCGCCGCCCGGGCCCGGGAGCGGGAGAGAGGAGCGTCTGAACGCGGAGGACGGAGCGCGGTCGGGACAGGGACAGGGACAGGCTCCGACGCCGATGCGCAAGCGGCAGCTCCCGGCGTCCTTCTGGAAGGAGCCGCAGTCCTCATCCGGGAGCCGCGAGCGTCTGGAGCGCTTCCTTCAGAGCGGACACGTCAGACCGCCCGCGGTGAATGGCGAGAGGAGCACGACGGGTTTTGATGACTTGAACGCAAACCCGCTGCTGTCCGGTAGCGCGGCGTGCGCGTGCTCGTGCTGCTCGCTCCCGTACCGCTTTCTGCTGCCTCACGCGGACGCGCCCCTCAGCAGCCGCGCGCATGTGGTGATCAAGCCGATCCCCACCAAACCCTCCTCTTCCTCCTCTTCCTCCTCCTCCGTGTTCAGCGTGTTCGGCTTCATTTAGCGGGAGGACGAACACCCTTTAGACACTGTAGCGAGCTCCTCTCTGTTTTAACCCATTACTGAATCAGCTGGATTTAATGAACACTCGCCTTTAAGCACTTAAAAGTACAGATGTAGCAAGAATAAAGCACGCCTGTATTGACTTGTATGGGCTTTAGTGAAAGTGAAGACATTAAACTATCCATTTCAGAGTGTTTGTGTGAGCACAGCACAAACACTGTTCTCCGGAGAGCATCTTATAAACACCATGTCTCTGTCACAGCTCAAACATTCCTGAAACAGCATTCACTGTGAGGTAGAGATTATTTATTATTGTGTTAGTCCAGTTAGAGATGTTGTCACACTAAAAACCTGATTGTAATCCATTAGCTGATTAAAACTGCTACTGATTGACTGTTTTACACTGTCTGTTAATTAAAGATCCGACACTCAAAGCAGCACATTTATTCTGATCACCACCATCATACTCAGTATTTTCAGATCAACTACATAGAACTGTGTATCAAGCACAAACATAATACTTTAAGAAACGTCAAGATAAATTAAAAGTTATAAATACACAAAACAATCATCCCGTTTCACTCTCCCTTCAGTGATGATGATGATGATGATGATGGTGGTGGTCCCTGTGCTGAGCGCAGCGTCTGCTTCTGGAGCTCAGGTACCGCAGCATGGGGCCCGGCAGCGGCAGCGACTCCACACATCTCAGTCTCTGCGGCCCCAGCTGCTCTCGGATCCTCAGCCCACAGAGATGCATCAGGCCTCGAGGAGACGCTGTAAACACAAACATCACATCGATCCTGCTCAGCATGCAGACGCACAACGACAACAACACTGCTCTGCAGCTGACCACGAGGAGCTTGTGTTCAATCTCCAGTTCAGTAACTCCAATGTCTAGATGACTGACAAGCTAATAGATAAACAGATATTATGAAAAGTAAATAAGTTACTAAATAAAACAAAAAATAAAAATCCTTTTTTGAAATTGTCTTCCGTGTACAAAACAAAGCATGAAAGATCAACATCACTTAAATGATAAATGTGTGACTGTTTCTTTAAATAGTTGAGCTGTTCAGCGGTCAGGCAAACGACCATAGCATGATCATCCCAGCATCTGTGCAGCTCTACTGAGGTTTTACTGGCAAATGTGCTGTGGTTCATAATGCACTCACATGTTTTCTCCTTAATGCTCATCCACTCCGGTTGGTCCAGAAGGAGATCTCTGATCCTGCTGCAGAGCTGAACGTTTCCTACATAGTCCAGCAGCAGATCAGTGACCCGACCGGCTGAGTGTCTCCAGCAGGAGGACGAGATCCAGTCACAGAACTGAAAGAGAACAGAGAACTTCAGATTCGGCACAGTCAGGACCTAACACACACCATGAGGCTACAGAGAATGGCTATTCATTGGTCAAGGATACCTCACGACACTGAATCATCACCTTTAACTCTGGTTTAGTGGCGTCTGTGTTCACCGTGTGGCTTCTGAAGTGTGTGTGCTCTCCGCTGTGATGTCTGCTGCAGGTGAAGCAGGTCCGAGCGTCACAGCCGTGGTCCAGTAGATACTGCAGGACGTCCAGCTGATGAGTGTACAGCAGCACTGCGGGGAAACCTGCGGTCGGGCGAGCGTTCACATGAGCTCCGTGCTCCAGCAGCAGCGCCACAGTCTCCAGACAGCCGTCACGCACCGCTAACAGCAGCGGGCTGAAGGGGTCCATGTTGGGATTCGCACCGGCCTTCAGCAGAACAGCAGCGGCCCGTGTGTTCCTGGCGGCGACAGCGCAGTACAGAGCCGAAACACGCCGGTCCTGGAACCTGGCTGAGCACTCCTGAGAGAGTTTGCTGTTGACATCAAACCCCGACTCAATCAGCAGACTCATGATGATCCTGCGGTCGTGCTCCGCTGCCAGATGGAGAGGAGAGATGCCGCTTTGCCGAATCCTCACCCGGCTGGTGATCGGGAGCAATAAGGAAACAATCCTGGGAAAGACAGCATTTTAGAGCTTAAGCATACAAATCAATGATTCATTAAATCATCAAGACAATATCAAACTTCTTAAAGGAATAGTTCACCAAAAAAAAAAAAGTAGATTAGGATGAGTTTGTTTCTTCATCAGGTTTGTAGAAATGTAGCATTGCATCAGTGTCTCAGCAATGGATGCTCTGCAGTGAATGGGTGCCGTCAGAATGAGAGTCCAAACAGCTGATAAAAACATCACAATAATCCACAAGTAATCTACAGCACTCCAGTCCATCAGTTAACATCTGGAGAAGACAAAAGCTGAAACAAATCCAGCATTAAGACGTTTTTAACTAGAATACCATAGAGTCCATAATCCATAATAACTCTTAGTCTGAATCAGGAGAGAAATCTGCACAAATCATGCCAAAACAGCACACACACAAAGACACACACACACACACACACACACACACACGAGTCAATAAAGAAAACACTACAGAGCATTCATTAGACACTACAGAGCGAAATGGAGAACACTGCATCCAGAACATTACAGAAAAAAGTATATTGTATTGAATAAACAATTTTGCAATTCTGTAAAAAAGTATAGTGATTGAGTAAGGTGAATATATTGTATAGGCCTACTGTATGTACTGCAAGAATAGTATTGTGCTGAATATTGAATAGCACTGAATGTTTGTATATATTCAGCTCTTGGATACTGCAACGATACTACAGTCCAACTGCAAAGGCCAAAAACGTCAAATAAAACTAAAGGAATAGCATGTTACAGTACACTCAAATATTGTAAGTTCAGAGTCAATGAGAGACTCATTCTGTCTCAGCATCATGTCTGTGTGCTTGAGTCCGGCCTGAGAACTTTGTCCACATCACAAGTAATGTTGTCTTTTTTGCTAGACAGAGAGAAAAACCCCATCCAGCCTTGATAACACTCTCTAAACCTTCCTCTTTCTCTCCTCATCCTCCACTTCTTACATGTACTCTTCCTCCTCTCCTTCTCAGATTGTGTCCATCTGTTGTTCGTCTCATCATTCAGTCACCTGTGCCGCTTGTGTTCTCTGAACTGACTCATATGTTGTACAGTTGGTTTGATCACATCATTAGAAACAAGTGTGAACAGTTTTGAATCGTTGTGTGTAAACGATGACAGCTGTGCTTTAGTTGTGTTTGGCATTTTGCAGCACATTTTACTTGATTCATGTATTTAACTATTATTTAGGGGGATTTTTACTTTATTCAAGTACAATTTAAACTGACTACTTGTACTTGTTACTTCATTACATTACATTTCTGGCTTCATATGTTCACCTTCAAATCTGAGGAAGCTACGTTTATTCGTTATTTTTGTCTATTTTGAAAGTCATTAGCTGTCTATATTTGCCTGAATGGACAAGATTGAATGTGAACAAAATCAGTGATGAGAATTTATACAATTCATGTTTTGGTGACACTCATTGCTTTTTTTTTTAATAAATGTTACAAATCTTTAAAAAGTGTTTAACCCAACATTGTTTATTAAAGTAATTGTAATTCATGTTTAGTGATGTTCTTATCAGGAAGTAGATCAGTCGTATTAAAATGATATATTGAGTAACATAGGATCGTAAATGTTTTTGAAGCGTTATTTTGTATTTTATGCACTGTGTGCTTAGTTTGTGTTCATCTGAAGAAAGGCATGTACGTTAGGGACAGCATGAGGGTAAAGGATGGATTTTTGTGTTGCATTGTGCTGCATTTTAATAGATGTTCTCGCGCTAGATAGATGTTTAGACAGGTTTGACCTGTGCCATTGCATTTTATGTTTTCTCCCTTTAACCAAACCTTTGCATGTCTGACAAAAACATTTTATGCAGGTTTTTAAGCAATTTATCTTTGCATTGAGAAGATAGCTCAATATGATGAAACAAGAATCTTCTTTTTTTTGCTAGGTTATTTCTCCTTTTTAATACTCGGGTACAATTTAAAGTTGCACTTTTTTTACTTTACGAAGTATGTTTTTGTCCAGATACTTGTACTTTTGAGTAAAATTTTCACTGAGAGTCTGTACTTTCACTAGAGTGTAATTTTCCACCCCTGATAGAGTCATTATTCACTTCTCATCCAGTATTATCAGTGCTATTTCTGAATATTACGTGTCTTTTAAACCCCAGCTAATCAAGCCAAAGGCGACAGTGGCAAGAAAACCAAACTCCATCATGAGACCGAAATGGAGAAAAACAAATGAATGAAAATGAATCACACAGAGTGAACTCAACTCTAGAGGGAATAATAGAGCTGCTGCATTATTTCATTTACATCACTCTTCAAAGTGTGTGACGCTGCATGTTTCTGATTTCTTTAGACAAGCGCTAAAGCTGATCTTTATGCCATCAGCAGCATCTTGACTTGAGACGTGATTCTGAATCTGTTTTTCATCTGACGTGAAACAAGCGCCTCACTTTCTCCGTCTGCTGATGTGCTGTTGTTAGAGAGCTCATATAGTTTCTCTAGCCGTGAAGCAAGCAGTATATCAGCGCTGTGTTTCTGTAAAATGATTAGATGTGCCTGTGGTCAGTCCATCTGGCCTGCAGAAGTCATCTGTCTTCTTCAGGCTGTCAGAGAGGCTTTTATTGGGCTGTGCCTTCATTCACACACTTCAGAAGAGCAGCGCTATTGTTTGACTGGACAGAAGAGGAAGAGGAGCACACCGTGGTCTTCACAGCAGCGACTTTCCCAGTCATTAGGCATTTAGAAAATATATATTTCTTACGATTTCTAACCTATTAAAAATAATAGAGCTTGACGAAATACGTCAACAAATATTTCTCAAAGATATATTCATAATAAACTGCCCATAGGGTTAAAAGAACATTAATACATGGCAATAACACTTTTTAAATGAAGCGTCCTCATGTATCCAGCTGCGTTTATAAAATACACGTTTGATCGGATTTGATCCTAAATTCCAGATTTCATCCTGTCAGATTTGAGGATTTATAAAGAACTGACGTGAAAATGATCTTGTTATATGTAAAGAACTAAAGAAAGTGTGCAAAGTTTTTGCCACTAAAATACCATTAAGATAGTCTAATATTGTTTATTAACATGTAAAGTAGACAATCACAATATACATTAATATTACTATATGTGCAAATGTGCAACTGCTTTTGTAATAATTACATCACTGAAACTCATTAATAATGATGATATTTTTGAGATATTTTTGGGATATTTTTGGCGTTCTGCACTTTGTGCTTAAAAGATGAATTATGGTTTATAAAGCAGGATGCATTTGGGAGCATTTTCTGAGTATACAGCATGGATTTTATTAGAAATCATTCACAGGAACCTTTCAGAATGAGTTTTGTGTTCAGATTTAGGATCATTACGCACGACTATAAATGAAGCCCGTGGTTCTTCTGAAAACGTCTTGATTTTCAGTAGTTTTAGCTCTGGTTTAGATCATGGTAAGTCTGGTTGGAGTTTTGCTGTCCTGACAGAGGGTCCTCGGAGCTCTAAGCGCTGCGGCTCTCATCTGAAGCTCCTCTGCCGGGGACGAGGCGTCTCGACAGGACGATAGGTAGCCCTGCTCTCTCTCTTTTCTCCTCTCAATGAGGGACGGAGCTCAATTAGCATTTCACAAGTCCCTTTCTCCTTTTCTATCGCACCCTTCCCCGCGGAGCCGCTGCTTTCTGCGGGATTGTCCTGCTTCTGGCCCTGGTCTCCGTTGGCAGGGTGACAGTATTCGAGTGAGCAAACTCCTGCTATTGTCCTCCAGCCAGAGGGAGCCATGGAGACCCACTAATATGACACAGGAAAGTGTTTGCTGATGGCAGTTCTATGGGCTTTGTCTAACTCTTTCTCTTTCACGACGACTCGATTTAAGTCTCCGAATGTTTGACTACAAATGTGAGAGTGCTCTCCGGCTCCTCCGCCTTTGTCCCGCGAGGTTTGAATGAGTAATTCAGCTTTTGTGTGGCTCGATTGAGGGGGCAAACAGAAAGACAAGATTCTTGAGCGCTCAAGCCCCCTCTCCATGGTTATGCGCACATCTCCTCCCCTGAACCCGCTCCTGACATCCCTGTAAGGGGAAGAGCGCAACTTCAGATCGTCTTCTGGAAGTGAGGTGAAGCGCGGCTTCAGGGCCACGGGGCCCTCGCTCCAAACTCCGTCAAATCACAAACAGACTGCGGCGAGCGCGGGACGATCAGGCCACCGTTTGTTTCCACTAAGAAATATTGCATCTGCTGCTGTTTTCCCTCTCGGGGATTTCCATGACAACAGTTTGGGGTGGCAAAGAATCCGACACCGGGATCTCGGTGGCTCATTGGGGAGCATTGTGAGGAAAGTGAGGTCTCTGATTGGCTCAGGAAAGCACCATAACTACACCCAGTCTATAGCCATTCAGCTTCTTAGAGAGCTTGGGCTACTACAGAGCTGGACCTCACTCTGGCTTTGCTTTGCCAGGTCTGATGCGAAGCTGGAGTCAGTATTGCGACTGTTGACTGTAGAGCTGGAGGTCAGAGCTTCACAGGAGTGCGTGAGGATGTGCTGCTGAGGTCTGCGTGATGGCGAGCTCCGACAGCGAGGTCAAGACGCTCCTGAACTTCGTCAATCTGGCGTCGAGCGACATCAAGGCGGCGCTGGATCGATCCGCGCCCTGCAGGCGCTCCGTGGACCACCGCAAATACCTGCAGAAGCAGCTCAAGCGCTTCTCGCACCGCTACGCCAAGATGCCCCGCTGCCATTCGCACAGAAACGGCGACTCGGCGCCCGCTAAACTCTCCGAGGATAAAGCGCCGCCCGGGCCCGGGAGCGGGAGAGAGGAGCGTCTGAACGCGGAGGACGGAGCGCGGTCGGGACAGGGACAGGGACAGGCTCCGACGCCGATGCGCAAGCGGCAGCTCCCGGCGTCCTTCTGGAAGGAGCCGCAGTCCTCATCCGGGAGCCGCGAGCGTCTGGAGCGCTTCCTTCAGAGCGGACACGTCAGACCGCCCGCGGTGAATGGCGAGAGGAGCACGACGGGTTTTGATGACTTGAACGCAAACCCGCTGCTGTCCGGTAGCGCGGCGTGCGCGTGCTCGTGCTGCTCGCTCCCGTACCGCTTTCTGCTGCCTCACGCGGACGCGCCCCTCAGCAGCCGCGCGCATGTGGTGATCAAGCCGATCCCCACCAAACCCTCCTCTTCCTCCTCTTCCTCCTCCTCCGTGTTCAGCGTGTTCGGCTTCATTTAGCGGGAGGACGAACACCCTTTAGACACTGTAGCGAGCTCCTCTCTGTTTTAACCCATTACTGAATCAGCTGGATTTAATGAACACTCGCCTTTAAGCACTTAAAAGTACAGATGTAGCAAGAATAAAGCACGCCTGTATTGACTTGTATGGGCTTTAGTGAAAGTGAAGACATTAAACTATCCATTTCAGAGTGTTTGTGTGAGCACAGCACAAACACTGTTCTCCGGAGAGCATCTTATAAACACCATGTCTCTGTCACAGCTCAAACATTCCTGAAACAGCATTCACTGTGAGGTAGAGATTATTTATTATTGTGTTAGTCCAGTTAGAGATGTTGTCACACTAAAAACCTGATTGTAATCCATTAGCTGATTAAAACTGCTACTGATTGACTGTTTTACACTGTCTGTTAATTAAAGATCCGACACTCAAAGCAGCACATTTATTCTGATCACCACCATCATACTCAGTATTTTCAGATCAACTACATAGAACTGTGTATCAAGCACAAACATAATACTTTAAGAAACGTCAAGATAAATTAAAAGTTATAAATACACAAAACAATCATCCCGTTTCACTCTCCCTTCAGTGATGATGATGATGATGATGATGGTGGTGGTCCCTGTGCTGAGCGCAGCGTCTGCTTCTGGAGCTCAGGTACCGCAGCATGGGGCCCGGCAGCGGCAGCGACTCCACACATCTCAGTCTCTGCGGCCCCAGCTGCTCTCGGATCCTCAGCCCACAGAGATGCATCAGGCCTCGAGGAGACGCTGTAAACACAAACATCACATCGATCCTGCTCAGCATGCAGACGCACAACGACAACAACACTGCTCTGCAGCTGACCACGAGGAGCTTGTGTTCAATCTCCAGTTCAGTAACTCCAATGTCTAGATGACTGACAAGCTAATAGATAAACAGATATTATGAAAAGTAAATAAGTTACTAAATAAAACAAAAAATAAAAATCCTTTTTTGAAATTGTCTTCCGTGTACAAAACAAAGCATGAAAGATCAACATCACTTAAATGATAAATGTGTGACTGTTTCTTTAAATAGTTGAGCTGTTCAGCGGTCAGGCAAACGACCATAGCATGATCATCCCAGCATCTGTGCAGCTCTACTGAGGTTTTACTGGCAAATGTGCTGTGGTTCATAATGCACTCACATGTTTTCTCCTTAATGCTCATCCACTCCGGTTGGTCCAGAAGGAGATCTCTGATCCTGCTGCAGAGCTGAACGTTTCCTACATAGTCCAGCAGCAGATCAGTGACCCGACCGGCTGAGTGTCTCCAGCAGGAGGACGAGATCCAGTCACAGAACTGAAAGAGAACAGAGAACTTCAGATTCGGCACAGTCAGGACCTAACACACACCATGAGGCTACAGAGAATGGCTATTCATTGGTCAAGGATACCTCACGACACTGAATCATCACCTTTAACTCTGGTTTAGTGGCGTCTGTGTTCACCGTGTGGCTTCTGAAGTGTGTGTGCTCTCCGCTGTGATGTCTGCTGCAGGTGAAGCAGGTCCGAGCGTCACAGCCGTGGTCCAGTAGATACTGCAGGACGTCCAGCTGATGAGTGTACAGCAGCACTGCGGGGAAACCTGCGGTCGGGCGAGCGTTCACATGAGCTCCGTGCTCCAGCAGCAGCGCCACAGTCTCCAGACAGCCGTCACGCACCGCTAACAGCAGCGGGCTGAAGGGGTCCATGTTGGGATTCGCACCGGCCTTCAGCAGAACAGCAGCGGCCCGTGTGTTCCTGGCGGCGACAGCGCAGTACAGAGCCGAAACACGCCGGTCCTGGAACCTGGCTGAGCACTCCTGAGAGAGTTTGCTGTTGACATCAAACCCCGACTCAATCAGCAGACTCATGATGATCCTGCGGTCGTGCTCCGCTGCCAGATGGAGAGGAGAGATGCCGCTTTGCCGAATCCTCACCCGGCTGGTGATCGGGAGCAATAAGGAAACAATCCTGGGAAAGACAGCATTTTAGAGCTTAAGCATACAAATCAATGATTCATTAAATCATCAAGACAATATCAAACTTCTTAAAGGAATAGTTCACCAAAAAAAAAAAAGTAGATTAGGATGAGTTTGTTTCTTCATCAGGTTTGTAGAAATGTAGCATTGCATCAGTGTCTCAGCAATGGATGCTCTGCAGTGAATGGGTGCCGTCAGAATGAGAGTCCAAACAGCTGATAAAAACATCACAATAATCCACAAGTAATCTACAGCACTCCAGTCCATCAGTTAACATCTGGAGAAGACAAAAGCTGAAACAAATCCAGCATTAAGACGTTTTTAACTAGAATACCATAGAGTCCATAATCCATAATAACTCTTAGTCTGAATCAGGAGAGAAATCTGCACAAATCATGCCAAAACAGCTCTAAACAAATATGGATTAGTTTCAGCTTCTGTCTTCTCCAGATGTTAACTGATGGACTGGAGTGCTGTGGATTATTGTGATGTTTTTATCAGCTGTTTGGACTCTCATTCTGACGGCACCCATTCACTGCAGAGCATCCATTGCTGAGACACTGATGCAATGCTACATTTCTCCAAACCTGATGAAGAGACAAACTCATCCTGATCTTGTGATGAACTGAGGGTGAGCACATCTTCATCGAGTTCTCATGTTCGTGTGAGCTGTTGGTGTAAAGCACAGCTGGGAGTTACAGTAATCACGTGGTCAGCTCTAGTGGCTGTGTTTGGACTCCAGCTGTTCAGCTCTCGTCACGTGTGTCAGAGGCGGCAGGTGCAGCTGTTGTACAGCACATGACATCTGCTACAGGACACAGCTGTAGTTCTCTAGATTGGACTGAATTCTTACTCTTTGTGTCCGTGCTGGCTGGCGATGTGCAGAGGCAGAAGTCCGGCATTGGTGGCTTCGTTGGCATCTGTGTGATGTTTGAGCAGAAGCTTGACAGTTTCTGTGTGACCGTGTCTGCAGGCTTGGGTTAAAGCAGTGTTCCCGTCACACGTCTGAGCATTCACACCAGCACCTGACGGGACAAACACAACATTCTAGTGTTTCTACTCTTTTGGTTTTAGAAGCCATCCCTCAATATTTTTAAATAAATGTCTTATAAACACAAATGATTTCCTGTTCTGTGTTTTATATCTACTGCCATAGCGGCTCACTGGTCTAATTATTTTGTACTAAGTCTTTATTTTTAGTTATATTCATGTCAGGGTAAAATATAAATTTTAACTTCAATTTAAAAACTCAGACTTAAAGGTGACATATCATGAAAATCTGACTTTTCCAGGTTGTAAGTGCTATAATCAGGTCCCCGGTGCATCTACCAACCAAGGAAACGTGAAAAAGATTAACCCAGTAACTTTGTTTTGGGAAGCCTTTTTCTGCAAGCGTCTGAGAAAACGAGCGCGTCTGATTTCGCTCCCTTGGTGACGTGGCAAAGGGATCTCATTATAATATCACCGCCCCTTAATCTGTAAGTTTCCACCCACGGCTCCGTCATTTTGATTTCGCAAGCGACAACGGTGTAGCAGCTCTAATGCCATAGAGAAAGTTTGAGCAAAACACGCTAACTGTTCTGTGTTTGGCTGCACAGACGAGCACAGAACACTGTTTAGAGTCCCAGCCTCAGAGGAGACAACAGAGCAGTGCATTTATTGATGTATTTACTGTATATTGCTGCTGCCACACAGATCTAAAATAAACATGCGATTTATTTCCCAGCTGTTTACCTTCACAGACATAACCCACTGTTTTTGTAACTCGTGTGTTTTTAACGTAAACTTGTGTGTGAATGAGAACTTAGTTTAGTGCTCACATGCTGTGACAGCCGCTTTCTGTGCGTGTGCTTCAGATGTGTGCGCTCAGAAAACCTTATATCAGGAGTTTAAACTCGTATGATTTCAGCGCGATAAACATGATAATCAGAACCAAAACAGATGTTTTTAGCAGGTACGAGCTGTAATGGCGCAGCTCTATTCTGGAAAAGGGGGCGGGGAGCAGCAGCTCATTTGCATTTAAAGAGACAGGCACGAAAAACAGCGTGTTTCTGCTTCCACTCAAAATAGGGCATTTTCAAAAGGATTTAATAAATGATCTGTGGAGTATTTTGAGCTGGAACTTCACAGACACATTCTGGGGACACCAGAGACTTATATTATATATTGTAAAAAGGGGCATAATATGTCACCTTTAAACCATATTGATAGATCAAACGGATCATAAACTCTAGCTAATCACACCGAGCCTAATATCTGAAGAAATCACACCGATGGGTCTGTCTGGCATATCTGATGGAGTATTTTTGTGGTTTAGTAAATGTTTCCTCACAGCTTACTCGATTTGTAAAAAATAACTAATCTGTAGAGGGAAAACAGACATTTGACATGTTTAGAACTAGCTATTGTTAGAGAATAGTTTATAACACAGCTCTCACTACAAAAACACAGAGTTTGTGCTGAAGTTTTTAGAAACAGTCACAGGACGCCCAAGTGAAGTGCCTAATGCTACTGACATTAACAGAAGAATGATTGCATGTCAGGGAGAATCCCAGTCTATAGCCTCAAGCGGCCTGCTAGTAAACCCGGCGCTCAGTACCGCTCTGGATCAGGTACGCCAGCGCTCCTGTGTGTCCGTGTCGAGCCGCCTCTATCGCGGGTGTGATGTCGTCAGTGTTGCGGGCGTCTACAGCGGCTCCGGCCCTCAGGAGCGTCTCACAGAGCTCAGTGTTGTCTCGTCTCGCTGCTTCATGCAGCGCGGTCCAGCCGCGATAACAGCGCTGATTCACCGCCGCGCCGGACGCCAGCAGCAGCTTCACCACGCTGATGCTCTCCTGCTCACACGCTAAACACCACCACACAGAGAAGACGGAGGCTTAAAACACTTACTCAACTCAGCTGGATAATGACTGACTTGAATCAACATTGAACTGACTTGAGCCTTAAAGGAACAGTTCACCCAAACATGGACATTAGCTGAAGGATGAAGAAACAAACTCATCCTAATCTTTGATGGCCTGAGGGTGAGCACATTTACAGCACATTTTTATTTGACATTGTACTTGAACTAAATTGGGGTGAATAATGACACTATTGTTTTTTGTAGAGTGAAAGTACCTTTATAAAGCGGCATCTCTTTGTTCTTGTTGCTGATGTCCGGGTCGGCTCCTGCTTCCAGAAGACTCCTCACACACTCCAGGTGTCCTCCGTGAACGGCGAGCATCAGCGGCGTCTGCTCCTGTAGCGTGCGTTTGTCCACACACATGCCAGGATCTGTCACACACAACATGTGAACACGCTTCATCAGCACACGCTGCTAGATCACTGCAATGACCAATACTGACTAACACACTCAAACACGTAAGGGCCAAGCCACAGCATCAGAGTAACTCAACTCGTTCGACAAGTTTTCTTGCAAATTCCTCAGAAAGATTTGTGAGAAAACACTTCCATGGCACTTCAAACCCCGGGCTCACGTATCTTTTGTCCAAAGCTGATGTAGCTGTCAGCGCTCTCTCTAGGACAGGTGTCTCCTTGGCTCTTACCTGTCAGCAGAGCCTGAACGCAGTGCGTCTGGCCGCGGTGAGCCGCTTCATGCAGAGCCGTCCAGTCGTCTGAGTCACACGCTTCAGCTCTTCTGACGGCAGAGCTGACTCTGGAGGATCAGGAGCATTAAGAAGAAATTGGATATTGATTGCTTAATTTAAAAA
>NW_015540845.1:39348-42465 GCF_001515605.1 Sinocyclocheilus anshuiensis | reverse complement strand
TTCAAATACGTTGCATTCAAATGTGGATTTTTATTTTAAATTCGACGAATATTCGAAATTCGAAAAAAATTTTGGCAGCCCTATGAGTGAGTGAGTGAGTGTGTGCGCGCGCGCATGCGTGCGTGCGTGTGTGTGAGTGTGTGTGTGTGTGTGTATAGTGTGTGTGTGTGTGAGTGAGTGTGTGTGTGAGTGTGTGTGTGTGTGTGTGTGTGTGTGTGAGAGAGTGTGAGTGTGTGTGATGTTCAGATCCTCCAGATGATGCCTTTTATGGACATACTCTGTTTAGCTTCACTAATACTCAGGCTCATTACGGCAGGATTTATGAAGTGGCAAGACATTCATCCTCACGGTTACACATCCATCATAGACACTCCACACACACGTGAGGGCTGCTCGGGTACTGCAGAAAGTGTAATCACACATGCCTCAGTCTAAACACCCATGTTTAAGGGTTTGACACAAAATGTCTTTTGCTCACCAACACTGCATTTATTTGATACATTTTATTTTTCAGGATTCACAGATGAATATGAAGTTAAAAAGAACAGCATTTTCTGTAATCTTTTGTAACATTATAAATGTTTTTACTGTCACTTTTGAGCAAAAAAAATGTCTTTAAAAAAAAAAACCTTACTCCAACATTTTCAATGGTAGTGTATAGGGATGCACCGATACAGATACTGGTCTCCTGTACTCGTACTCGTTAAAATGCCCCGATACCAAACGCCGATACCACACAGCATGTGATAAGCTCCATATTCAGACAAAGAAACACCAACAACAGACAGCAGAAAGGAGTTAAGGATGTCTACTACAAAGTATATGTATGCAATGAATATAACGTTACACATTCAGTATTAACTCTTGTATAGCTGATGTGTGCGAGCTGATAAACAAAGCACGCTGAGTGGATTGAGGAGAGAGACTCTCTAAATATACTAAATATAAATATACTTCTGTTGTGTGATCTTTGATGTTCACTCACTCAGCACACGCATGTATCTATTTGATAAATGAAGTTAACTAACTAACATTATACATACTCTTTTGGTTTCTGTACCCAATATTTAAAAAATTTACAAATGCAATGAAAATATTGGTATCGGTACTCGGTATCGGCAAGTACCAAAAATAAAAGTATCGGTATCGAGCGAGTACTGGAAAAAGTGGTATCGGTGCATCCCTAGTAGTGTATCACGGTTTCCACAGAAATATTGTGCAGCACAACTGTTTTCAACATTGATAATAATCAGAAATGTTTCTCGAGCAGCAGATCAGCATATTAGAATGATTTCTGAAGATCATGTGACACTGAAGACTGGAGTAATGATGCTGAAAATACAGCTCTGATCACAGAAATACATTACAGTTTAACAGAGATTCACACAGAAAACAGCCGTTTTAGATTCTAATAATATTTCACTGTTTTAAAAATAAATGTAGCATTGCTGAGCTGAAGAGACTTCTTTCAGAAACATTAAATCATCTTAATTATTCCAAACTTTGACCAGTAGTGTGTATCTGCTAAAAGTGAAATCTATCAACTAGCATACTGTATTCAACAGAGGAGAGTACAGTGCTTGGCAATGATGCTAAAACATTAAATCAATCAAAATATCACCTCTCAATCACTGCAGTGTTTCTAGGCCCCAAAGCAGAAACTCAGTGAACGCCCGGTTAAACGGCAAGATTAGACTGAAACAGGAAAAGAAGTCGTGGGAGATGAGACTGAGATGCATGTGTTGATGTCAGCTGGAGCCCAGCACGGGTCAGGGGTCAGGGGTCAGGGGTCAGAGAAACACAGCAGCAGTGTGAGGAGATGAGTGTTTATAGACACACCACGAGAGCCTGTGGATTTACCTCAATAATGGCTGACAAGATGTCTTCAGCCTCCTGGAGCCTGACAGAAGACACAGCAGAGCCACACAAGAGCTCCTACAGAAGAGAAAGAACACTGTCCTGGCCATGTGTGCAGCCCGAGAAAGATAGAAAGACAGAACAACTAACCCTCCATTAATACAGCAGCAGGATCCAATCTGAGTCTGTCATCAAAATAAAGAAGTACACTGCTGTTCAGCTGATCACGTCACATATGACTGATATAGAATCGCTTTTTATTTCTCCTCTTTCCCACTACTTGTGTCACTTCTGTTTCAGTTTTTATGACCATTTCTTACTATGTGTCAGTAAGTTGTTGTTTAGCATGTGTGTTTGGCTCAGTGTTATTTTTAGGATTACTGATAAACTACTGTCGTTTGATTTGTATTATTTGTTATTTATTTTTATTTTAATTGCATTATGTCTGAATTTATTATGTCTGTATAGGTCTTTTATTAAGTTTTAGTTTTATTTAAAGAAGCAAATAAAGTATAACTCGGATAAAGAAGATAATGCATCGTGTGGCCAGTTCTGCTATAGACGCGCTGCTGACGCGCCTCGAACACTTCCGCTCAGTTACCATGACAACAGCGGGCGTCCGGTTTCCGAGCAACAGGAGGAGCGCGTTCCGTTCAGCGGAGCCCACTGATCTATAATAGACAACATTATATAGATATTATATATAGATTATATAGATCCGTGTTTGTCCGGTAGCGCTGCTCGTAAAGCACTCATGGATTCCGCCTCTTCACCTGCTCTGAAAACAGACGCTCGTCTGAAGCTGAAAGTCGAACACAAACAGAAAAACGTGTTTGTAACGCAGCTGGAGGAGCACAGGTAACGTTACAGCGGTTCGTGTTACTCTAGGACGACAGGGAGCCTGTTCACCTTCACTGACGCTTGCGCTTCTTTGCTGTTTTCGTCACGACAGAGAGCAGATCGAGGAGCACATACAGCACATCCCGGTGATAGCGCAGGTGAGAGCTTGAGCGTCAACACTCTCAGGTGTGTGGGTTACCTGCGCGGTGTCTCTAATGCTGTGCTGAATGTGCTGCAGTCCTCCAGCAGGATCCTGGACACCGGCGTCCACACGCTGCAGACCACACTAGTCCTGAAGAAGCGCGCAGAGGTGGACGCACTGAACACACAGCTGATGGACACACGGCAGGAGGTTCAGGGGAGCATGAAGATCCTCCAGCAGAGACGAGCCGAGCTCCAGCAGAGACACACGGAGGTGAG
>NW_015540845.1:10215-33299 GCF_001515605.1 Sinocyclocheilus anshuiensis | reverse complement strand
CACACACACACACACGACTCCAGCAGAGACACACAGAGGTGAGAAGCACACACACACACACCAGGAGGTGAGGAGTAGCTGACCCAGGTGTGTTAGGATTAATAAAACATCACTGCAATTACTATTTTTCGCTGTAGCCTACAGAAATATTAACCCATTATAATGGCTCTTCACATTATTTTGTACGTCCCCTGTGTATATTTAGTACAATGGGGTTCAGCAAACATTTGGCAATCCCTCCACTAAATGATCTCTCACTCTTCTATAATGTGTTATGAGAGCATTATGAGAAGTCTGACAGACTTCAGTGCTCCTCACACAGACGAAACACAGGGCAGCAGACTTCGAGAGGTTTGTGGAGGAGAACGAGGTGAAACGCCGCCGTGCGCTGAAGAGATTCCAGATGGAGAGACAGCAGAATGACGTGAAGGAAGAGGAGAAAGCTGAACTCTCCAAACAACTCCAGGACTTACAAGCCAGGTAACCAGCCTCAGACCGGTGAGAGTCCACCCGTTTACTGATTACTGCTGTTACGAGTACACAATAAACTTCACCAAATACCACAAAAACACCTGAAACCAAAGCTATTCCCTTTCCGAAGTGTTATAGTGCAGATGTGTGTTACTCACGATCTGCTTTCTCTGTTCAACAGGCGCTTGTATTTACAAGAGCGAGTGAACAAATACAAGAAATTCGAGGAGTTTCTGATGAAGACTCTTGATTTACTTCCAGACAGTAAGAGCATCTGAACACAAAGACTCTTCAGGGCTTTTCTCTGCAGTCTTAAGCTCTGTCCCAATTCACCTACATATATTATGCCCTAAAAGCATGTACTCTTTTGGTGAAGAAACGTACATACTTAAGTGTGTAGCAGAATAGCAGGCAAGCTTTGGGACGTTCTTCTTAATCATAACTCTGTTGCTTAGTTACGAGCATCCTGTGACCGTTTAAACTGGCCTGTCAATCATCTCGTCACGGTTAACATCCTCCTCGTTTCCTTTAGTTTAATGTCCTGCCGTACTGGAGAGGAATGAAGAGGCACGTGTCTATGATGCTGAGAACTCATGTGTTTGCATAATGATGCTTTTAAAAGTTAACGACCAAACATATCTTTATAAAAGTTAAGTGTTGTTACAGACCAAATATAACGCAGATAACATTAAATACATATTTTTCATCAGGTTAGATATTATCACTGAAACCCCTTTCTGTACCCGTCGTCTGTCTCGCATATCTGCCGTGTTTGTAGTTTTTTAACACTTTTTATCTGTGATTTGCTAATCGAATCCTCGTCCACCGCGCGGTGTTGTGGGCAATATTAGCCATTAGTGTGCACAGATCTGCTGCACTTTAAATTTCTGCCGGAAAGAGTAAACCATCCGGGTGCCTGTGGCATACTCATGTCAACATACTATGATTTGGGACACAGTAAGTCTAATTTGGAGTATTTAGGACGGCTAGTATGTGCACTGTGTCGCAGCATCAGTCTGCTCTGTGTTGTAGAGTATGTGGGCTACAGCACAGACCTGGTGACGCCGATCATCAGACGCTACGAGACGCTCACCATCAGCCGACAGGACCTCCTGCAGCAGTTATCCAGCCTGACGGAGCAGATGAAGGCCGGCCAGAACAGCCTGGAGTCCCGCAGACAGGAGCACAGCACCTTCAAACTGGTACGTGATTCATTCAGCTTCAGAAGAGCTTGAGACATTCAGACTGACGTTTGTTGCTTGGGCTCTTTCCCACTGAGAATGGGCAACAGATGTGTCTGGGTACTTTAGATCGGCCGAGGCCCTGCGTCTCACCTGGTTGCCCAGAAGCAGCTTCTCAAACAGTTTCCCGTGTATCACAGTCGTAACTGATGTGTGATGTGTTTCTGTGGCAGATGACAAACCAGGAGCTGTCCGAGCGGCAGACACAGCTGGATCAACTGAGAGAGAAGAACAAACAGCTGGAGATGATGCTCCACATGCACCTGAGCCAGTCCAGAGACCAGGTGTGCTGGAAACATCAGTGCACTAAACACTAGATCAGTGCGACGCATATACAGTTACAGGTTTTGAAGTCTTAACAGCATGTTGTCATTAGAGTCTGAATCACATGCTCTTCACTCACTTCTCGTCCAGTTGAACCGCTGTCCCATCTAAACACACGAGTTTTCACGCCTCAAGGCGTTTAAGCAGGGATGGTTTAGTCTTCCTTCCTGCTTGTCGTTGTGATGTAAATCCGGAGGCTCGTGTGTGTGATGCTGTGATTGGTGTGTGGTAGGTGGAGGAGGTCGGGAACATCTTGATGGCGGTGAAGAGCCTCGCGGAGCAGTGTTACCTGAGTCACTACAGAGATCTAGACCTCATGGACACAGCCACCATGATGGACATGATAAAGGTGACTGATCAGAGTTATACAGCACATGATCAGAAACTCAGTCAAGAGCGCGTTTCTCTTTCTTCTCCTGCTTTCAAAGGAATTCATCGTGGAGAAAGCTGATATGGAGAGGAGAGCCATGAGACTCATGGCCAGCAGCGGAGCGACTGTGAAGAGAAGGACACCGAAGAAGAGCTCGTCCAGCAGAAGCGGAGCGCAGACGCTGCTGTAGATCAGTCCGTCTCAAACCAGCCAGACCCTGAGAGCGGGCTCAGGACACACATTCAGCTCAGCACATCTGCTTACAGCAACATTTCTCATCACACACACTCGTGTTTATGGAGCGTGAGTCTGGATCAATAAGAGATTAAACTCAAGACATGCATTAAAGACATGATCAAACACTTCTGTTCAAATGTTTTTATTCTTCAACTTGAAAATAACTGGTTTAACAGTAATTCTGTGAAATCATTAAAAAAATTATTTCATAAACACAGTGTGACGTTTCAGTTCAATCTGAAGCTCATTTTTACAAGTTTTTCAAGTTAACTTCAGCCTTTGACCATCACCAGAAGAAAATCAAACGACATGAGAGTAAAAGCTTTGGGTGAAATGCACACGTGGAAAAACTGGTAGATTTAACACTAAACAAGTCATTAAAATGTAGAAAAATTTGGGAAAATAAATGCACATAAATTGTGGATTCCAATTAAAGTTTTTTCACTTTATGCGACAGAAAATTTTTATAGTTCATTATAAATAACCAGGTTTGTGTTTGCACTAAATGTTGAATTTTAATCCACTAGAGATGTGACTGTTGCATGCAGAGACGTGTGCTTCCTAACCCTGCTCCTGAGACGCAGCAGCAGCACAGGTCTGTGTCAGGAGCGGACCCTGTGCTAGCGCGGGACTGTGTCGTGGCTCAGGCTGCTCAGCGCAGTGTCGGCTGTGCTCAGGGGCAGCTGCAGCTTGCCCATCTGTGTGGGGTACTTGGTCTTCATCTGGTGTGTGAACACTGGCTGCGCGATCAGCTGCTTGAGCTGCTTCTTCAGGCTCCTGATTAACCTCTGCTGCTCTCGCTCCTCGTCCTCGTCCTCACCGCCTCCTGAAACACAGAGCAGAGCACATGAGGCAGAGCTCCCGCTCCAAACACGGCTCGGTGACGCGGAGCGGAGCTCGTACCCAGCAGCAGGTCATCGTCCACGTCGATCTCCAGCGCCTCGGACGCCTGCCGCACCCACGAGTTGTGCTGCTTCTCTCGGCTGTGAAAGTACTCAATCTTCTCGATCTTCCGGGCCAGAGTCACGCGCTCCTGTCGAGGAGAAACAAGCCTGTGAAGCACAGCACTGCTGGCTATCCTTATAGTCATCAGCACTGAGAAAGCTCTCGGACAATTCACAGAGATTATGAGCGTCTTATATGTGACCCTGCAGCACAAAAGCAGTCTTAAGTCGCTGGGTATATTTGTAGAAATAGCCAATAATACATTGTATGGGTCACAATTATACATTTTTCTTTTACGCCAAAAATCATTAGGATATTAAGTAAAGATCATGTTCCATGAAGATATTTTGTACATTTCCTACCGTAAATATATCAAAACTTAATTTTTGATTAGTAATATGCATTGCTAAGAACTTAATTTGAACAACTTTAAAGATGATTTTCTCAATATTTAGATTTTTTTGCACCCTCAGATTCTAGATTTTCAAATAGTTGTATCTCGGCCAAATATTGTCCTATCCTAACAAACCATACATCAATGGAACGCTGATTTATTCAGCTTTCAGATGATGCATACATCTCAATTTCAAAAAATTGACCCTTATGACTGGTTTTGTGCTCCAGTCACATATTTGAAGAAACAGCTTAAAGATGATAAGGAGGACACATGATTTTTTTTTAAATATTGTTCACTGATAAATCATAAGCACTGCAATATTTCATAAAAAGAGACCCGTTTCACAACAATTGATAACAGCAACCTAGAGAAGTGTTTCATATTTTCTTTAAGTTAAATGTAGCTGTGTAACGCTGTTTTTTCACCCTGCCATTAATAACAAATGAAGTAGTTAGCGCTGCTGTCTAACACACCAGCTGAGGGAGCGGTCCTCTCTTCTGACCGCTCTCATCAATCCATGCTTTCCTCTTTTGCCAAGTTATATAAATGCTTTAGTGGATTTTTTTTTCATTTGTTGTTGAGGCAAGTGGGAATGTAAATATTATAGACGTTAAGCCAACTTCAGTTTCTCTATTCCAGTAGAAACGCAGTGGCTGATGACAGACGTGTGTGAAAGCATGTTCATATCCAGACTTATATCTCGGCAGGTGTTTTAACGCCATGCCATCTTCCTCTGCTATCTTCATGGCTAGGAACAAGTTAAAATACTATTAAAGAGCAATTTAAAAACATATATCAGGTTTTTAACTTTGCGGTATCATATGATTCCCTAAGAGAACCTAACCAGCACAATATAATAAAACACGAGTCTGGAGATACTGAGGAGCATATCGTGTGTGTGATTCTGGAATATCTGTATATATATATATATATATATATATATGATCTGATCCCAGTGAATACTGAAATACAGATGCAACTTTCATCCACAGTGGGGTTCATGTCATACAGTTTGTTCACAACAAGAACAATAGCTATAAAAACAACTACAATGATAACTATATCAGCGACAATATGGTTCTGTTTATTATAATCGTGCTGCAACTTTAAATGCCGGAGCTCTTCAGAGCAGGATTCTGATTGGCTGTCAGTGTTTTGTTGTTCATCAGATGAAATAACCGTCTGCAAGTCGCTACAACTGTGGTGTGGACGCATGATTCGAGCGGCTGTTGTACCTTGATGGCGCTCATGCAGTGGCTCTGCACGGGAAACACAGGCAGCTCCTCGCTCTTCTGCAGGGTTCTGCAGATCTTCTTGTAGTTCATCAGGTCGTCAGGCCCGATCAGCAGCAGACTCAGGCCCTCTCTGGCGGCGCGGGCGGTTCGGCCGCTGCGGTGGACGTACGTCTCAGACGTGCGAGGAACCTGAACCCAACACAGACACAGAGCTGCTGAGACGCTCCTGAACTCAGAGCGACTGACCGAAGCGGAGTCTCTTACCTGATAGTGTATGACATGCTGAACGTTAGGGATGTCCAGGCCTCGAGCAGCGACGTCAGTGGTGAGGAGAACACAGCTGAGAGAGGACAGAGAGGACAGGAGTCAGTGCACACACACACACACACACTAACACACACACACACTCACTCACACTCTAACACACACACTCTCACTCACACTCTAACACACACACTCTCACTCACACTCTAACACACACACTCTCACTCACACTCTAACACACACACTCTCACTCACACTCTAACACACACACTCTCACTCACACTCTAACACACACACTCTCACTCACACTCTAACACACACACTCTCACTCACACTCTAACACACACACTCTCACTCACACTCTAACACACACACTCTCACTCACACTCTAACACACACACTCTCACTCACACTCTAACACACACACTCTCACTCACACTCTAACACACACACTCTCACTCACACTCTAACACACACACTCTCACTCACACTCTAACACACACACACTCACTCACACTCTTAACACACACACTAACACACACTAACACACACACACACTCACTCACACACTCACTCACTCACACTCTAACACACACACTAACACACAAACACACACACACACACTCACACACACACACACACTCACTCACACTCTAACACACACACACATACACTCACTCACACACACACACTCACTCACACTCTAACACACACACACATACACTCACTCACACACACACACTCACTCACACTCTAACACACACACACATACACTCACTCACACACACACACTCACTCACACTCTAACACACACAGTCACTCACACTCTAACACACACACACACATTCACACACACACACTCACATCATTACATCTACCTGCATAACCATCAGCTCTGGACATACGGCCACTGCAGACTAAAACATACCTCTCAAAGTAATAATGATTACATTTTTAACCGGGATTTGTTTTTATTCATGTTTTAATTTATACAGTTCAGTTGTGCAGCATCTTATTTGACAAAGAAACAAATAAAAATGCAAGGCTTTGTTGTAGACTGTTATATGTTCATTTGAGTACATTTTAAAAGATTGATTAAATTGTTAAAGTTTCATTATAAAACGGATAGTTCCGGTGCTTGATTCTGATTGGCTGAGCCGCGTTCGAAGCTGTTGTAAATTACTCTACAAAGTAACACACCTTTGTTTACGTTTGTGTTGCTCGGCAACCACTTTGTTGCAACCACAGCTGATTCTGAGGAGCTACATTGTTTGGTGGAAGAATACTGTTTTTATTAATATCATTACACTTTATTTGCTCTGTTTTATTTTGTGAAACCTAACTACGTATATACTTTAATGTTCGTTCATTGAACAATAAGACTGCACTACTTCACGACATCATCTTGGACAAAAAACTTGATTTCTTCTGTATTTGTGAAACTTGGCATCAGCAAAATGACTTTCTAAATCTTAATTTGATTACTCCATCTGATTATATGTACACCGATAGACCACGGCTAACTGGGAAAGGAGGTGGCCTTGCTGTTATTTTCAGATCGGATGTATCTGTAACTGAAATTGCCACTCCTAGTGTAACATCATTTGAGTGTATTGCTTTCAGAGTGAATTGTGCCTCCCCTGTTCTTATTCTGTTTATTTATCGTCCACCTAAATCAAATCCTCTGTTTATTGAGGAATTTACTGAACTCCTTGCATTGGTTAGTCCTGTTTGTTCAGATATGATTCTGGTTGGTGACATTAATATTCATGTGGATAATTTAACTTGTTGTCATGTGATACCTCTGATCTAACAAATTATAGGCCCATTTCAAATCTTCCTTTCCTGGCTAAAGTCCTGGAACGTGTTGTTTTGGCACAATTACATTCTCATTTGTCCTTAAACAACCTTTTAGAGCCTTTCCAATCTGGGTTTAGGACAGGGCACAGTACTGAGACCGCCTTGGTTCGCGTTATGAACGACCTCCTGGTCTCAGCTGACTCTGGTGCCTCTACCATTTTGGTTTTGTTAGACCTGAGTGCAGCATTTGACAGTATGTCACTCTATATTACTTGATAGACTAAAGAGTTGGCTTGGTATCTCTGGCACTGTGCTTGAATGGTTCAGATCCTACCTTACAAATAGATCACAGTTTGTTGTTCTGGGAAATAACAAATCAGAAATTGGTCAGGTCCAATATGGTGTCCCTCAAGGTTCTGTTTTGGGGCCCATATTATTTAGCATTTACATGCTTCCTCTGGGGCAAATCATTAGAAAACACGGTCTTGGGTTTTATGCTGACGATACGCCGGTACGAGACTCGAACCCACAACCTTTGGGTTATGAGTCCGACTCTCTAACCATTAGGCCACGACTTCCCCTCTTTTATTGCTAGGATTAGGCCTTTCCTTTCTACACCTGACATTGAAAGGCTCATCCATGCTTTTATCACTTCAAGAATTGATTACTGCAATTCTCTCTACATTGGCTTATCAGCAAAATCTATCAAACGGCTACAATATATTCAGAACTCAGCAGCGCGTGTTCTCACTCACACAGCCTCACGGCAGCACATCAGTGGTGTCCTCTGTATTTTGCACTGGCTTCCAGTTCAATCGTGTATTGAGTTTAAAACGCTTGTTTTAACCTATAAAGCTGCGCATGAATTGGCTCCTTCTTATGTTTGTGATTTAGTTACCCCTTACATGCCTTCTCGTCCTCTTCGTTCTGCTGATTCTCTTCTTCTCTATCAGCTCCACTTCAGATTAAAAACTATGGGACAGAGAGCTTTCTCTCGTGCCGCTCCGAGATTATGGAATGCGCTTCCTTTAAACATTCGAAGTGCTCCTACACTAAGTACTTTTAAGAAACTGTTGAAAACCCACCTTTTTAAAATTGTCTATTATGATTAAGTTGTATTTATATGTGACATTGTTGTAGCGCTTTGGGTTGAGAAAAGTGCATTATAAATAAAATGTATTATTATTATTATTATTATATGGAATAACCGTTTTATAAAAGCAATAACCCCCGTGAAGCCGTGGTTTACAGTGAATTTATAACAGCTAAGGGTGTTTTATAACTCCGCTTCATGTCGTACCTAACAACGCCCCTTAGCTGTTATAAATTCACTGTAAACCACGGCTTCACGGGGCTTATTGCTTTATTAATTCATTCCTATAGACACCATTTTTTGATGCCAAATTTGGTTAAAGTCATAAAACACAGAATTTAGAAAAGTTAAATGCATTTCATGGGCCCTAAATTAAAAAGTATCTTACTCAGTGGTGCAGTTCAGTAGTCAACGTGAAGAGGCTTAGTCCACTAAAATGTTATTAGTCGGTTAGTCGCAGTGAAACTACTTGCCTCACAGACATGAGGAATATCATCGACTTCATCTCTTCAGCTGACAACGACTCAGAAAACTAGTTCACAATCATTCAATCATCTCCTTGCTATTTTTCCAAACACACAGTCGTTACTTTTGTGACAAGCTTCATGCATGTGTCTAATTACTGTAAACGTGCAATTAGTCAACTAATCACACGTTTAGTCAACTACTAGTCAACTAGAAAACCGTTTAGTCAGGAGCAGCCCTTCTGTGGTGTTTAATGTGAACAAACTAGTTATGTTTTACATTTCCTATTAGTAGTAAATCATCATCATGACAAGTCCAGATAGCATATGATATGGAATAATACCCAGCCCAGGCGTGACTGAGACAGCAGGAGCACAGAGCTCTCCCTCACCTGTCCTTCTCGGCGAAGCGCTCCAGGTTCTTCAGACGCTGCTTCTGGTGCATGTTAGCGTGCAGCGGCAGAGGAGCGCAGTCCAGGATCAGCAGCAGCGCGCTCAGACGCTTGATGCAGTCGATGCTGTTGGCGAACACCATGCTGCGGCCGGGATACTGCAGCAGGAAGTAGTACAGGAACAGGTCCTTCTCCTCCTTGGTGCAGTTGATGCGGGTCTCCGTCAGCGTCTCCACCGTGGCCTGCTTGCGCGTCAGGTCGATGACTTTGGGCTTGTCTTTGATGCCCACCTTCTCCATCAGGAGCTGCAGTCTGCTGCGCTCGGTGCGCTTGCGCTTCTTCTGCTGCAGGCGCGCCGGCAGGCTGTGCTCCAGCGTGGCCGAGAACACGAACGTCTGTCTGTTGGGGTTGAACTGGGACGTGTTGAGCATCTCCAGCAGGTTCTCCAGCTCCGCGAAGTGGCCCTTCTCCACCATGCGGTCGGCCTCATCGATCACCAGACACCTGAGGAGATAAACCAGAGCGGCTCAGCGTGTGAAGGCAGTGGTGTGCGTGACGGAGAGGAGGGACGCACCGCAGCTGGCGCAGGTTCTGCAGGTGCGGGTGTTTCTCTCGGATCATCTCCCACAGGCGTCCCGGTGTGCCGATGACGATCTCCGGCCGGTGCATCAGCACACGCTGCTGTTTCTGCGGAGCCATCCCGCCAACCACGATCGCCGTCTTAACACCTGCGCAACGACACGTCAACAGGTCAACCACACTGATCTACATGATCACAATCAGGCACATCACGAGCATCAGATGAACAGAACACGGCTAAAGCACATCTTCTGCTTTCAGACGCTTTTCAGTCTATCTGGAGACAATGGTGTAAGAGTTTGTTTAATAGCACAAGTAGTGCGTACAGGTCATTTTCAGTCACTGAATATTATGTAAAGAAAAGAATGCAGGTTTGAGGTTTAGTGGGGACAGAAGCAAAGTTTCATAAAAGCACTTCCTTTAGTGTTGATATTTCAGGGAAGAGTTTTCCTCATTCTTTCAGGCTGTGTGCACACTCTGGTGCGACTGCTCATGTAATCAGTGTGAACGCTGCCATTCAAACCTTACAGCAACACCAAACCGAGACCCAGCTTTTCACACTCTGGAGTGCTTCAACTTCTGTATGAATGAAGCACGGACCAAAGACATCGAAACAAACCAAATATAGGATGTGACCATATCCAGATGCCCTTTGATCTTTATCTTTTGTGTCAGTGTTAAGAATGACAGTGAACACTAAACGAACCAAGAGCAAGAGAACCGAACTACAAGTGTGAACACACCCTTAGATTAGCAGCAGTGAGTTAAAGAGGGCAAACTTTAGCATTTCAATGAGCTGCACACGTGCATTTCTAACACTAATGCTGTTTTTGCTCTGTGCATTTCAATAAAGAAAGTATTAATAACAATAAATTAATGAGTGGGGTTACTTTAACTGCTCAGGTAATGACTCATTTCAGATGTGGGCAGAAACAGAAATTAAGATCAGCCAGAGCTGTAGAGGGATCAGGAGTGGAGGACGCTCTTGTAAAGTTATCAGCTTTAACTCGGGTAAGCGTTCATCAGCACACACTGACCGGTGAAGCGGGCCACAGCGTCGATGTGGTGTTTGACCTGCACGGCCAGCTCTCTGGTGGGAGTGAGGACCAGGCCGAGCAGCGGCGGCTTGTGTGTGTCCGTCTGTGTTTGACGAGCTGTAACATCATCAGTCTCCTCCTCCTCCTCCTCCTGCGGCGGCTCAGTGTCTCTGCTCGTCTCCTCCGCTGGACTGCCGTCTGTCGTCTCGCTGACCGTGGGCAGGTACAGGCTCTCCACACACACCTCTGTGTCTTCAGCTCCGTCAGTCTTCCGCTCACCTTCTGACGCTTTCCTCCACTCCAGAACAGTGTGGATCATTGGAATACCGAAACACAGCGTCTTCCCGCTGCCTGCAGAGAACACACACACACACTGAGAATCACTGACTGTGCATGACACTAACGACCCACACTGTGACGAGTGTTTGTGTGTGTGTGTGAGTGAGTGAGTGAGTGAGTGAGTGAGTGAGTGAGTGAGTGAGTGAGTGAGTGAGTGAGTGAGTGAGTGTGTGAGCGCGTGTGTGAGAGTGTGTGCGAGTGTGTGTGTGAGTGAGTGAGTGTGTGTGTGTGCGTGCACGAGTGAGTGTGTGTGTGTGTGTGAGAGAGTGTGTGTGTGTGTGTGTGCGTGCGAGTGTGTGCGAAAAAAACAAAAAAAACAAAAATAGATTTACACCTTACATTGCAGTCATTGTGTGTCAAAAAAAACTCCCTCGGCTACAATTCTTAGTTGAGGTTTTTTTCTCTCTCTCAGATAAAAACAAACATAAATAGTAAAAGATAATCTATTAAATGCCACAGATAAATATTTACGGAGTAATACACTATTTAGTAGAGAAGAGTCAAAATGACCATTTTCACACTCACAGACTGGTTTATTCTATGCTAACAAGACACATTTCTAGTTTTAACATGATTTGTTCATCAGACATTGCTGTTCAAATGAAAAAGTATCAGCTGTATGCAAAGTGACCACGTTTGGTTTGACCACTAAAAAGGTGTACATTTTATTACTTTACTCATGCAGTCACACTGAAATCCCTATACCTCTGGAACTGAATGATATCATGCATTAAAAATCTAAATACCAAAAGCATTCATTAGAACCAGAATCTAAAAGGATACTAAGATGAACACTTTTCATTTTTGGACTGTCACCATGCACAATGCTTGTTGCAACACAGATAGCTAAAGTCAACAGATTCTACTAACAGAGCTGCCGATCTCTGTGTGAAAACAACAATCATGCTGTCATCTTTCCGAGCTCATTCTGACCCCCTACGAAAATCTCTCTACAGCAGGGGTCTCCAAACTCAGCTCCGACCCTAACAAACACACCTGAACCAGCTAGTCGAGCTCTTACTAGATAGACTAGACACTTCCAGAAGACCGGTGCGATGAGAAGAGCGGCAGCTGAACTCTGCGGGACCCAGTTTGGTGACCCCTGATCTACAAAATACTGGATTACTCAGTAATATACATCTGTGACATTCAATATTTTGGCTTCATTTATGCATTTCTTTCACCAGAAAAAAAAGCAGCCCTGTCTGAGTCGAGACAGAATGACCAGAAGCTCTTGAAGCAGTCCTCCGGTCTCAGTGAACAGACCGCAGAGACGGAGCAGCACAGGAGCTAGTGTGGTCTCTCACCGGTCTCGGCCGCTCCCACGATGTCCAGTCGGTCTCTGACGGCCGGCGGCAGCGCCAGGGCCTGGATCGGAGTCGGCGCTGAAAACCCAAGTACACTCAGAGCTTTTAAAACAGGCTCAGGTACGAACAGGTCCTTCCACGCCGACACGTCTGCACTCGGACCCTCTGATCCCACGAGAGCCGGCCTGCTCCAGTTCTTGCTCTTCTTCTGAGACTCAGCTCCTGCCTCATCTGTCTTCTTCTTCTTCTTCCGCTGCTGCTGCTTCTTCTTCTTCTTGGACGTCTTGTGCTGCGTCTCTGGAGTCACATCAGGACACTGGTCCGGTGAGATCTCATCCTCCGCTTCCAGCGTCTCATCCGGAACGTCCTGAGGTTCCTCTGGTTTGCTTTTCTTCTGCCTCTTTTTCTTCTTCCTAGCAGGTTTTTCTTCCGCTTCTCTCTCACTGGCTTTTCTCTTGTTTTTGCCTCTGCCGGTGGTCTGGGCAGTCATGGCCTTCTCCGGCTCCACCAGAGAGTAATCGGTCAGCTCCTCGAAACACACCAGTCCATCCAGACCCTCATCACAGAACACACTGGGATCCACATTCACCGCCTTCCACTGGCCCTTCACCACAACCCCTCTTTTGGAGGAGATCAGCCGAGACTTCTTGAGCTTCATCTTCTGCTGGAGACACAGATGTAGACAGTATGGAGTCACACAGGACAGTAACTGAGGCACAGTGAGGGTAACACCACGGTATACTGCACACCATATTCATGTACATCGATATTTATATGTCAGCATAAAGACGCTTCCAAAAATATCACGACGTTACTATAATTCTGTGCAAAACACGGTGATATGATTGTTTATAGTGGCGCAGCGCAGTCACACAACTACAACAATCAACAACATGCACATAAACAGAGCGACGAACTGGGACATTAGACAAAAACCCACTCTGATGAAATATCATGTCAACACGAGTATGTTACAGCATTAACTGCGTGGATAAACATAAATGTTACATACCGTCGTGTGTGTGTTGGTCTACACAGCAGCCGCTCACGCACATGCACAGCACGAGGAGGCGGCCATGATGGCCATGACGTCAGAGAGAACCCACCAATCACAGAGACTGTCCGTGGCACGTGGAAGCACTCATATTTCTGAAGTTTTCCAATTCTATTATAATATATAGTACTTTTAGTGTAATAATAATAATAATAATAATAATAAACAAAATAAAGGGTAATTTTTGAGTTTACTACAGGGGGCGCATACTGTATCTCCAAATTCATTGTTTAAATCTAACATAACTCCGTATTTCGTAATCACAGACGACTGTAATTGGTCCATCCTCAACAGCGATGAGAAAAGTAACAGGCTAGAGACATTTGCACGGATCTTTTAAATCTATTACATCCACCGTCTTCTACCTAAAATATAAACGTTAACCCGTGTCTGCAATCTTAATAAAATAACTGAATATTTAATCCGAGTCGCCGGTGAGTTCATGAAGAGCGACGAGAACAGCGCCGTCTACCGGCTGCTTCAGGAGCATCGACTGTGAAATAAAGCTGTGCATGAGATGTGATGCAGCAGTTAGTTAGTCCTGTGCACAACTATATGAGAGCATGCTTTAAAGGGTTTTATTTTATTATTATTTAGCAATTCAAGTGGGCTGTGTTCCAAAAACCACAATCTCACTTTGATAAGTCTGAATTCTTATTTTAGTCGCACTACAGACTGTCTAGACTCTAGACGGAGGTCTTACTGCTAAACACTGGACCTGTGTCTGATTCAGGACCACACATGGAGGATAAGATAAAGATGAAACTACACGTGGTTTGTGCTCTTCACATTGTTAAAAAGAGTCACATGAGCAACACATTTGGGATTTGTGCCACTTTAGCCTGCAGCCTGACCCTGCGTCCTATCCATCCTAAATGTGAGATCACAAAAAAGAGAAGCATAGTATGTTGAAAAGAGCATGTCAGCAGTCTCCGGGTTTCCCCATTTGTAATTAGACTTAGTGGTGGCGTTCACATGTATACAGTTTTTCAGCATGACTTGAAGGCACCACATGCACACACTAATGGCTGATGTTACCCCTTTGAAGGATTCTGTTCAGAACTACAAACACAAATAAAAAGAACTACAAACATGGCGACAGTACCACGAGACCAGCCGCTGCATTGATGCTGCATGGCTTAATGCACAGAACCCATGTTTTGACCAGACCCAGTTTTTTGTCCCACCTGTTCACATTCACTCAAGACAGGACTGGTGTCAGATATCTGCGTTTACATGAATCCCCTCCCAAACTAGAACGGTTGACCCTCAGGTTTTGAACAGTCATATAAGTCAAACACGGCAGTTATATAGCCTTGTTTTTTTTTATATATGTAGTTTTTAGTTGCAAGATATTTTAAAATCCATGGGCCATGGTTCAGAACAAGTTTCTGTTCTCCTGAATGAATCTCTTACCTATTAATAAAGTTTCAGCCTCAATAAAAGAAGCTCTGAGTTTTTGCGACAAGCACATACAAGCAACATCTACTTCATAATTCAACATTAAGAAAAGTTATCTTTGGGGGTAAATGTGTCTCCCTTGCCTTGGGATGGCTTGGAAGTCCAGTGGGAATTTATATGGACTAGATTATTGGGACACCTGACCATTAAACTTATTGTTAACACTATTCTTAACACTTTATTTCTTAGAATGTGATGTTCAGTGGTGGTACAATGTGTCTCCAGTCAGTGGCTCAGTTCTTTGTGGGGTCAATCACTCTGCCCATGAACAGCAGGCTAGAAGTGGCTTCATGGTACAGAAAGAAGAAGAAGGGCCTGTTGATGATGAAGGTGGCTGGCAGAGAATAAGCCGTGATTCCCACTGATGTGACTGAGGCTGCAGTCGTGCCCTTCTCATCCACCTCGATGACGGCTTTATGCAGCACCTGCACACACACACTCACACACACATGCACACACACACACACACACACACACGCGCACACACACACACGCACACGCACGCACGCACGCACACACTCAAACACACATGCACACACACACACGCACACACTCACACACACACGCACAGACACACACAGAGCCGTCAGCAGCTGTGATAAAGCGTGTTATAATCCGTGTGTGTGAGGCTGCAGTCACCTGTGAGACTCAGATGCGCGTCTTTGCTCAAACCCGTCAGGTTGGCTGAATGGAGGAAAACGCTGCTGATGCCCAGATGTGGCAGGATTTCATGCAAGTCGTAAGATTGCTCCATCTTGAACTTGGGCAGATGGACCTCCGTTTCAGTACAACATGTATAAAAGTAAATCATGATGTTTTAAATTGAGATTAAATAAAGACTTGCACCAAATATGAGCATTCATTTATTCTCCCATGTCTTTTCCAATAACAGCAGCAGCAGCAGCAGCTCATAGTGTGATGTTTGCGTCCTGCACTACAGTCTTATGATGCTTCGACTCTTTGAGATGACCTTATCTCATCAGTTTCATTCACTGATATGATGCTGCTGTGGCGAAAATGGAGCACAAGGGAGAGTAAATGGTGACACTCACTAATAGTTTGCAAAGTAAAAAGAAGCAGCTCTGCACTGTACAGCCAGATGCACACTGTATGATTGATAATAGTACTTCATGATTTTTGCTTGTCAGACTGCATGAACATGATCCCAGCTGTAAGCCTAGTCACATCCACAAGCAGAACTGAAATGGTGACTAGTAAGCAAAAACAATGTCTTCATGGCATGGCAAAGACGATGATTTGATGCCTCAAAACTTCCGACACTGGATGTACATTTAGATTGCAGTGGTCATTATTTGGCTGTTGGTGCACATGTCGAACTAGCGAACAAAGACGACAGATTTTGGACTGGGATCAGAGCAGTCTTTCAGGATTTGCAAACCGTACAGTGTGCACCCCGCTGAAGTCTGTGGCTCACAGCAGACCCCACCTATCTGAGGGTTGTCCCCCCTAAAAATATGATTAAAAACCACTCTGTGTATTGTAAATAACAACGTGTTATACTTTAAATAACTTTGTAAGTAGTAAAACAACACAAACGGGGCAAAAATGCTTTTTAAGTTTAGAAACATTTTGAGTCTGCCCTCCCTTGCCTCACAGTGCTCTGGTCCAAATGCCTGCTTTCCTCTTTTACATCACCTCAGTGTTGCCAGGTCCGCGGTTTTCTCGCTACTTTAACACTGTTGCCGACCAGAGGCCTCATGCCCAGTCCCAGTGAGGAGGAACCCTCTCAGATTTCTGAGCCAAGTGCATTTTGAATGCAGCTTTCAAAAGACAAAAATAGCCGAATAACATGTTTTATATTTGATACAATGGCACGGGTGTGATGATATCGTTCAGTGCAGCACAGCATCAGCTGCTAAAGTCAGATCTGTGGTCGCTGGCTGGCGCTGAGCTAGAGACAGACGGGTTTGTACAGCACTGCGCATTAACCAATCACACACGATGCTGAAAAGGTTTTGAGGTTAATGTGTTACAAATAAATCAAGCATAAAGTCGGAGTTATTATTTTAACCTGTGAGTGAGAAAAAGTCAATAGTTGTGGAACTCCAGTAAGTAAGGCTGTCAAGGCTATTTTCTTCACTTAAACATCGGATGAAGTGATTATTTTCTCTTTAATACAGATGATGTCAATGTATTTTCCGATGTTAGCAATAATAAGGTTACCTGCCTGACGGATCGTAATGTCTACGGACTCGAGCGCTGTCTCGGAGCGACCACAACAGCTTGAAGTCGTCTAATCTGGCACGGTCTCCCTGCTGCACTAACAGTAGTAAGGCTTTCCTCTGTGTATACTTATCCTTACAAGTACAGTTTTAGCTGGATTATTTGTGTCCCCTTCAAAAACTGCTCTTGAGAAATGTTATGTTTATTGTCCCCCCAACTGTTAGACGAAATGTAGGCCCCTGGGCTCACATGCGTCTCATGTTTTTGATCCAGCGGTGGAATCGCTCGGCGCTGATCTCGTCGTCGATGACGGTGTAGTCGGCTGTGGCGTCGGGCACGACGATAAGCAGCGCCGCTCCGCCGCGGTACGACAGACGCAGCACTCGAGCGCGCAGCTCACGGTCCTCAGCCGTGGAGAATCTGTCCTCCTTCACCATCATGGGGACTTGAACGATGTTGTACTTGTCCACATAGAAGCGACTAATTTCTGTGCTGTTGGGGTCGAACGGACGATCCCAGTCACCTTGAGAACAAAGAGCTTTACATCAAATCCCAGTTGTGTAGTGCACATCATTGCTCTGTCTCCACAGGCACAGAAACTCACCCTGAAAGAAAATGGTGTTGAGGAGCATCATCTGCGTCAGCGGCTCGACGCTCGTCACCATTTCGTTCACTTTGCCGCCGGTCTTTCTGCTGACATACTCGTTGATGGTGCTCTTGCTGAGCTCTGTCTTACTGAAATCCACATTGTTCACATCGGCACCGAAGAACGTCTTGATCTGATCGCTGAAGACTCTCTCGACGTTAAAGCGCTCGTCTACGAAGAGTGCCGTGCCCTGCTCCATGTGCAGTTTTCCGTCCTGCGAGATGTTCTTCTGCAGCTGCTCAAAGAGCTGTGGGATGAGCGTCGCGTCTCCAGTCCCGTCCAGAGAGTCCAGATTCAGGCCCTTCTCCATCTGACTGCGTGTCGAGCCCTTGGAGGCCAGTAAGAGCGTGGCGAAAGACGTGGAAACACTCAGCGGCGAGAAGAAGATGTTTTTGTCATGATAACTTGATATCTTGCGATAGAGGTTCATGGCAAAGTCAATATTTTTGAAGGCCAGATCCGTGATGTCAGGAGTTTTGGGCTCTTGACTTTTAAGAATGCACAGAAAACCAGACGAATAAACGAGGGAGAACAGCACCCTTAACTCCATTTTATTATCGTTTATTAAAAATCCCTGGACCTGAAGATACAAAAAACAGCTTATATTGAGTTTTAATTATTCTAGAGAAACGTTGCTTCATATTAGACACACAAGGACCCGCGATTCATCATTCTTCCCTATGTTCTTTACTGAAGGATTTCTAAAAGTACTAAAAGCAACAAACACCAATTTGAGTTGAACTACTGAAATAAATGAACTTTTCCACGACATTCTAATTTATTGAGATGTACCTGTAAATATTTTGCAGGTCTTCAACTTAATAGGATAGTTCACCCAAAAATTATTCGGTCATCATTTACTCGCCCTGCAAACCTGTATGCATCTCTTTCTTCTGTGGAACAGTAAAGTTTTGCCCATAGAGTGAGCGTCAATGTCATCCAAAACAACCACTGACTTTCACTGTATGGACAGAAACGCTGCTTTTATAGTCCACAGAAGACAGGAGGTTTCAAACGACACGAGGAGAGTAAATGATGACAGACTGAATGATCATTTTTCATTTGTTCATGTGAAGCATCTGAATCATGATCACAGCTGAAGATGATCTTCATTTGTCTGCTTGATGAAGTCTGTGCATCAGATGTTTCACTGAGAATAATCTCCTCCGTTGTGTGATTCTTTCAATTCGATATGATTAAACGTGGGAACGTTTCACTTTTTTGACTGGATGCTATATAGAGCATAACTTTGACACAGTGCATCACTCCATCATATTTACAGTAGTTTGTACACAGTATTCACTGACAGACTCGCTCTTCTTTCCATCGGGAATGAAACTCCAGCACTAAACGCTGAAGGAACATCTGACGTCTTCAAGAGACTCACAGAATCCAGAGAAGAAACAAAGAACATCCACTCAGGGGAAAAAGAAAGGTTTTTATTTAAGAAACAATAAGTGTATATAGGATTGCGAGAACAACCAATCACTTAAAAACTACTGCTGCATGTGAAACGAGTTCAGAAATGCTGCTGTGCCACCAAACGCATGAAATCATAGAAAAGAATGTGAAAACCATGAGAAATCACAACCTAGATCCAAAAGAGCTGCTGCCTGCCAACAAATGAGGAACGACTGATGAACGACTAAAACAAGTGAAGGTCTGAATCTGAACGATGACTGATCTCCTCACGCACACTGTGCTGTCTAACTAGGGCGCGTGAGAGTGAATCACCGGTGACCAGCAGAAGGTCTTCACTACAGTCCACAGAGGAGAAGAGCAGAGAGATCCAGTAACCCCAGTAAAGCCCAATGGTCCCAGAATGCAGGAGTGATCCCAGCGCTGACAGCTCCCTCCTCACGCCGCGGTCTCGTCTCGCTCGTGTGTCCGTCTGAGGAAGAGGAATGATCCGGGGAAACGCTTCCCTTTCACCTCGTCCAACTCAAAGAGGAGAAGCGAAGCTAAACGAATGTCCCTTTATTACACAGCAGGACCCGATCGGTCCCGGGCCAGTTCTGAGAGGAGGTGTGAGTCCCAGCATTCCCAGAGAGAGCTCGGGTCGAGGGCGTCTGTCACCGGCGCTGATGGACCGTCACTGGCTGGGTTTGGTCCCGCTGTCCTTCTCTCCGCCTGCAAAACAACATCATGAGCAGAGAGATAGATTCACAAAACATGTCTGTAATCAGGAAGATGATGATGACAGACTCTCACCGGCGGAGCTGCTGTGGTGAGCGGAGGACTGAGCCTGCTGCCTGTGAGGAGATCAGACCGTCATCATTACTCAGGACTGATCACAGACGATCACAAACTCACCAGCGCTCACCTGTCGAAGTAGGCCTGTCTCCTCCTGCGCAGCTCCTCCGCTGTCAGCGCCTGCTCCTCGCTGCCTCCTGATTCCTGAGACGAGCCGGCCGTCACAGCGGGATCGCTGCCACCTACAGAGTGCAAGAACAGCAGATCAGAGCGGCTGCTTGTGAACGAAGAAGTGTTCTTCAACACAACTCTTAAAAGGGTCATGCAACATTACACTAGATATTCTGAGATTTTAACAGAGGTGTTTGTGTTGCACATCAAAGACAATGGCAACTGTTCATTTGAATTGTTGCAGAAGACTGGTTAATTTGTTCGGTTTTATCTTCCAGGTTTACAATCGTCATCATGTCAGAGGATGTGATGTTTTCTTACACTCGTAGTCAGAGCTGATAATTAACACTCGCCAAATGCATGTAGAAATGAGTGCTGGCGAGTTTATGAAACTGTGCTACTCACCAGTTGGCCTGTAACTTTTTAAATTAGTTCTAACGATGCCGGAGAACGTGATGTGGTTTCTCTAGGGTGGCCATCTGGCCAGATTTGAGTCGGACGCTCTTTTGTCATCCTTTTAAGATCAGCACTATTTTGTATGATGGTCTATGATTTGTAAATAAGTTCAATAATATGTTAATTTGAAGTGACGTACATTTTAGTAGATAATCTTAGACAAAACAATCATTTAATCTGCGATCAACACAGTGGTGTTTCATTCCTGAATGATTCAGTGATTTTGAACAAATCGAGTGAGTGATTCAATAAGCCATTCATAAAGGCTAAGTTGTGCTAAATTCAAAACTGTACAATACTCCTACTATTTCAGCATCTCTTTCTATGGCATAAATAACAAGAGTAGTATTCTCGTATGTGGATCTGAAATGAGCAAGTCACGAATCGGCTGAACTAGTGAACCGATGATTGGGACAGTGATCTGTCGTCACAGTTTCACATTTAAAGTATAATTTCATAGTTTATATTTTAGCACATTATTTATGCAATTGTACCTGCAGTGTCAATGCATTCATGGCATCTATGAGCTGCATCAAACAGTCTGTGTAAATACATCTAAATTCTTCTGAAGTGCAAAGATGGATTTTGTTGATATCGATTTCATTTGATTGGTAACGGCCCTATAGTGTATTATTCTAATTGAATTTATTAAATAAATATATAAAGTTACACAAAAAATGATGCATGCGTTTAATAAGGTTAGAAAATATGCCCTTATAAAGGTTAAAGAAGTCCCTGGAAAACAATTTAAGGGAGAAAATATTGTCCCTTAATGGTTATTATTTTTGAAGTTTTATCCTGCGCTGTGTGTTTCAGAGTGAAGCGCTGTGGTGTTTTCATGTGAGCCGCTCATGATAACACGGTCTTTATTCACATAAAAGCAGCTCCACATGAACTTCATTGCTGTCAGTTTGAGTCACTTACGATGTGCATTTAATAAATGCAGCATGCGCCAAACATCTGCCCAAGTTTGTAATGAGAACGGTTTCTAAATCTGTTGTCTGCAAAAGAGACGTTTCCCTGCAGTTTTCTGCCATAATAAAAGCTCTACGGCAAAGAAAAAACAACAAGTACAAGTACAATATTATTGCAATAGACCCTTTTCATAATGACGTCAGCTAACCTCCACAAAGCAGTGTATCTGTATTTCCGTTAAACCTTTACACCGGAGACTTCTGGGGAAAACATGAAAGGCGTTAGTTAAGAGTTAAGGCTAATAATGTTGGGTTCTTCTGCATCTGTCTTAGATCTCCCTTTAGGTTGGGAGGCTACTGTAGCACTTGCTTTCAGATTTATATGATAACGATTAACTATACACTTGAAACCTTTTCACTTGTTATTTCGGTTTATGTCATTCCCTGGATAATGTCTTTGATTTATTTCATTTGTTGCTGCTATGACTGTAACAGTGTGTAAATTAAATCATATAGTTCCACGCAAGTGTAGTTGCTCTGCAAGAAAAAAGACAAACGAGGTGATTTTTATTTACTATGGGAAAAATTACATGGACACAAGTCATATTTCTATATTAAATCTTCTCATACTACACGGCAAGTTTCACATCCATAAATGCAAGTGGTCTGAAAAGAAACCCAATATTATCCCGTTCAAGAATAAAATGGCTTTACATTAAAACAATGCAAGAAAGACCGCCGTCAAGCTGTAGTGCTACAGAACTATGGACCTCTACAATTACTTTAATTCCTCCGTTTAATTTGACTTTACATGTATACCCTGTTTTTCTTTGTGAATTATTATTGATTGATATGATCGATAGTATTTTATGTTGGTTATAGGCTATATGCAATGTGATCTTAAAAAAAACAGCTGATGTGCGTTTTATATTTATTTACACAAATGCACACAAAACTGTTTTTAACAGTGAAATCTTTTTATGTAAACTTCATATATTATTTATTTATGAATTATATTGTGTCATGTCTATCAAAATAAAATGGAAACATATAGACCCCATTTAACTGATATTTAAATAGTACAAGCTTGTTTTGTTGAACTTGTATAAAGCAGTACATAAATGACTGAATGAAAAGGCTTTCGGTTCTCACACGTACATGTCTAAAATGTTTGTTTATTTGACACACTCTACCGGTCAAAAGTTTGGGATCAGAATGATTTTTTATGTTTTTACAGGAGTCTCTTCTGCTCATCAAGGCTGCATTTATTTCTTTAAAAATACAGGAAAAATGTAATATTGTGAAATATTATTATGATGTAAAATAACGTTTTTCTATATTAATATATATTAAACTGTAATGTATTTCTGTGATGCGCAGCTGTATTTTCAGCATCATTACTCCAGTCTTCAGTGTCACATTGATGAATAAAACGTTAAAAAGAAGAGTATTTATTTAAAACAGAAATCTTTTCTAACAATATACACTACAGTTCAAAAGTTTGGGGTCA
>NW_015540845.1:7282-10205 GCF_001515605.1 Sinocyclocheilus anshuiensis | reverse complement strand
GAAGAGCATTTATTCAAAATATAAATCTTTTCTAACAATATACACTACCGTTCAAAAGTCTGGGGTCTACATTTTTATTCTTTCTTTTTTTGAAAGAAATTAAAACTTTTATTCAGCAAGGATGTGTTAAATTGTTAAGAAGTGACAGCAAAGATTTATATTGTTAGAAAAGATTTCTATTTTGAATAAATGCTGTTCTTTTTAACTTTCTATTCATCAAAGAATCCTGAAAAAAGTATCACAGTTTCCAAAAAAATATTGTGCAGCACAACTGTTGATAATTCTAATAATAAATCAGCATATTAGAATGATTTCTGAAGATCATGTGCCATTTATACTGGAGTAATGATGATGGAAATACAGCTGCGCATCACAGAAATAAATGATATTTTAAAGGATATTAAAATAGAAACCATTATTTAATATTGTAATAACATTTTGCAAGATTACTGTTTTTTTCTGTATTTTTGATCAAATAAATGCAGCCTTGATGAGCAGAAGAGACTTATTTAAAACACATTACAAGTCTTACTGATCCCAAACTTTTGACCGGTAGTGTATATCTGACAAACTTCATCTAACTGCAATAAAGACAGCAAACAGTGCGCGAGAGTCGCGGGAATCAGTGACTGCAGTGCTCCATTTTCAACTCCTCCCTTGACTTCAAGCGGCAAATCTCAGCGATCAGTATTCGGTGAGTTTGTTTGAGATGCCAGAGGCCTCTCCCTGAACGAGGACGAGAGTAGACAGCAGCAGTCATCCTCTAATCGTATTTGTGGCAGAGGTAAAAGTGTTTGGGTGAACTCCATGCTGGTAGCAACAGCGTTTACTATGCTGGCGGAAGTAAGAATACCCTGCTTCACAGAACGGAAGATGCGTGACGTCATGTGAATAGGGTCTATTGTACTATTGTTATATAATAAAATAAAAATAATAAATACTAAATAAAAAAATATTAATATAATAATAATTAAAAAATTGCAATTAGATGCATGTGCCCAATTTGTTCTGCCAATTTTAATGAAATAATGCACATAACTGAACGTATGTCACCGGGGCAGAGATCTGAACATACTGCATGTGTGTTTCTCACCCTGCATGCTGAGCTGAATGGCTCTGCGCAGGTCGGCCTCCTCGTCCTCCACCTCCATGCCCTGTCTGCTGAGAGCCAGAGCCTTTCCGATCTCCTCCTCATCCTCATCCAGCAGCACTTCATCTGCGGTGTGTCCGGGGTCTGACGTCTGCTGCACTGACATCCTGATCAACGGCACACACTCAAACCTATCAGTGACAGCTGTGTGCATCACGTGCTTCTCTGCCTCCGTGTCATGCATTGAAATCATTTGATGCACACGCAGCCGTGGCTTACTGCTCAAGTATTCAACCCTCCTGCTGTGCTGAAGTTATGGCTGCTCTATTTGTGCTGTGGATCACATTGACATTCCCATGCAATTTGCCAAAAAACAACACTATCTCACACTTATTCACACTTATTTTCAGTGCTGCAACTCAGATCTTAAGAACTATTAACCAAAAACATCCTTTCACAGATTTTCTTACTGTGAAACTCTAACAGCTAATTCTCCATTTGAGTCTTCAATTTCAAGTAATCTTTGAGTGTTAAATTTAATAAGTTCTCATTTATTTCATATTTTAATCTTTGACAAGCTACAATAAACTGCGGTTTTTCAAAGTGTTTATTTTTGGTGAATTGTATGGAAACCAGGCTCAATTCGACCTCTAACACCATCACAATCACCAAAATTTGTTCAGCCTTTCCAAAATATATCTGTGTTGAAACTGCAAGCACATGCATGAGCAAGAAGAAATAAATAGTTTAACGAGTGTTTCAAGCAGTTCACAAATTGAACTTCGAAATTGCTTTTGTTCCTCTTTTGTGAATCACTTAGGATAAAAGAGTCTGCCAAATGCATCAATGTAAAGGTAACTGAATGTGGGTCAAACTGACCCACTACACAAGAGGAGGGTGAAGATTCTTGTCTTGTTCTGTATGTCATGTGATGACGGTCAGTGCACCTCTGGGCCTCGTCCTCTCCGATCAGCTTCGGCCGCTGTTGTTGCTCCACTCGCATGATCCGCAAAATCTGATCGGCTTCACACTCCGGCAGGCTTCCCCGGATCACAAATATGGAATAACCTGCAGAGACGTTCAGCTGATCTCAATTTCCAGCATTATCACTGCCACATGCATGTGGATGCACCATGATCAGAGGTCACGCAACACATGATCATGTATGAGTTTTACCTTCCTGCTGTAGCTGCGCTAAGAAAAGAGCCAAGTATGTGTCTGATATGAGCTCCGGTCCGGTCAGCAGCGAGTTCAGATTAAACCACTAGATGAAGAGAGAGAAACAGGCCATAAACTCGACATCATTTCAAACTGACTCAGACTAATTCTGCGGGTAAAACACGTACCTGCTGTCCCAGTTTACGCACCGTAAACCAGTGCTCCTTATAGTTACATATAAAGGCCTTCTCATGTCTGAAAGCAAACATGAAGAGGATGAACAGTCACACAGTGGATAAAAGGACTAAAGATAAAGGTCTCAGAAATACTCACATGGGATCGATACGTAACTGCTGGTACTCTCTGCTGTTAAACAGAATGATCTCCAAACCCCAAACCCCCAGAGCGTTACTGATCACCTGCAAAAAACACAGTGCATCCACTGAAAACACAGAAAAACACAGCGCATCCACTCAAAACACACCATCAAAACACAGCACATCCACTCAAACACACCATAAAACACGACCATCAAAACACAGCGCATCCACTCAAAACACACAGTCAAAACACAGCACATCCACTCAAACACACCATAAAACACGACCATCAAAACACAGCGCATCCACTCAAAACACACAGTCAAAACACAGCACATCCACTCAAACACACCAT
>NW_015540845.1:0-793 GCF_001515605.1 Sinocyclocheilus anshuiensis | reverse complement strand
AAAACACAGCACATCCACTCAAACACACCATCAAAACACAGCACATCCACTCAAACACACCATCAAAACACAGCACATCCGCTCAAACACACAATCAAAACACAGCACATCCACTCAACAAAACACAGCAAACACAGCACATCCACTCAAACACACAATTAAAACACAGCACATCCGCTCGAAACACACAGCACATCCACACTCAAACACACCATGAAAACACAGCACATCCACTCAAACACACCATCAAAACACAGCACATCCACTCAAAACACACAATCAAAACACAGCACATCCACTCAAACACACCATCAAACACAACCATCAAAACACAGTGCATCCACTCAAACACACCATCAAACACAACCATCAAAACACAGCGCATCCACTCAAAACACACCATGCACATCCCACATCCACTCAAAACACACCATCAAACACACCATCAAAACAAAGCACATCCACTCAAAATCAAACACACAACACACAATCAAAACACAGCACATCCACTCAAACACACCATCAAACACAACCATCAAAACACAGTGCATCCACTCAAACACACCATCAAACACAACCATCAAAACACAGCGCATCTACTCAAAACACACCATCAAAACACAGCACATCCACTCAAACACACAATCAAAACACAGCACATCCACTCAAACACACAATCAAAACACAGCACATCCACTCAAACACACAATCAAAACACAGCACATCCACTCAAACACACAATTAAAACACAGCACATCCACTCAAACACACCATTAAAACAGCACATCCACTC
>NW_015540844.1:546271-558572 GCF_001515605.1 Sinocyclocheilus anshuiensis | reverse complement strand
GAAAAACTTTTTTACTTTTCACCACCTAGCAACCACACAGAAGGGGATAGGCAAATACCGGGAAAGTTGTCAGGCCAACTCCAACATTATAGCGGCATATTTTTCATGGACAAGCACCATTTAAATGCTCTTAACAAAATATAAAACTACAGCTTTAGCACCCAAGTAGACCTAATCAAGATACAATTATCATTCCAGCTAAACAGTAGCTTCAGAATGATATCTGCTGCCAAAGATATCAGGCTCCTCACGGAGGAGAGGGCTACAAATAAACTATATTAAGACCTTCTTTGCAGACTTCAAACATGCACTTCAAACATCAAGCATCTAACACAGTCCTCGGGCAACACAGACAAAACAGCGGCTGGTTTTTGAGGCACCTGTGCATGCCGGCTTTGGTCGCATCCCAACACTTAATGCAACCATTATCTCCATAAACCCTTTCTATACGACACTCTTTGAGAGGAGTTAAATGATAAGAGTGGGAAACGACACTCATTAACTAGTACCCAGCAGGCCAGTTGCTAATGTAAAACCACCTCCAAGGAAAATTCAGGGAGAAGGATTTTCTACCGAGGCAAAATTCTAGACTGCTCTCAATTAATTCCAATTAGGTCATTTAATGGCTTCCCAAGAGATTGGATCATCTCACCTGCCCTCGTTCCTGCCATTCTGACTGAAACTTTAACCGAAAAAGACAGCTGTTAAAAAAAGAAAGTCTCCATCTGATCTGCATGTGTATTTTGTGCAATAATACATGTAAACCTTAGACTCTGTTGGCATGTTTGCACCACCATCACTGTAATTGGACGTTTCACCTTACTTAAGCAAAGCCATCCACCAACATTCAGCTAGCACTCAGGAATCTGCTTAGAATTGTAAATGTTGGCACAATTAGGTTCTGAAAGGGTTGGAACAAGTCGGGAACATGCCGCCAGAGGTAGAGCTATTTGGTAAATATGACAGCTGTTGGCACAGGTATCTCTCAACCGTGACCAAACACATCGTTCCCCATTAAATCCGCTCTGATGTTAAAAGGTTGTCGTGCAAACAAGCTAATTTTTCAAAAACGCCAATGCTTTCCTAGGCGAGAAAATAGCATGAGCTGACAGAAAGAGAAAAAAAGTGAGACACGTTTTTGGTACTGGGACAAAGGTTGTGCTTGGGATTTGGTGTATTTGCAGTGCGTTTATTTCAGGCCGAATAAACAAAATCCCAAGACAAGTGCATTTCACCGATAGCCAGCATGCAGATTTATTGCCAGAACCGATCAGTTTCCTTTATAATCTCAGAGCCCTGTGCAATCAAATGTGTGCACCCAAAACAAAATGCTTTCACAATTTCAAGTCATGCGTAATGCAGTTTGTAAAACGAAGTATGATGACGTGTGATAGCAAGTTCAATTGAATTCCATTACAAGAATCTATCTCAGGTCAAAGTCTTTGGGCCAAATCTGACCCATTTTCCCTTCATCACAAAAAGAGTCATAGGAGACTGCAGTGACTTCATTGTTAAACCCTCATTAGACATACTTTCTGATTAGAGAATGGACAGTTCCCAAATAAGGACGTTACAAGCAAGGTTTCATTCAGACAATTCGAGAGGAAAACCATTTTAATGGGGGTAAATTGCATTATGGTGGTCTCCTGACTTGCCAGAATGGAGAAATTTGCCTAAAATTGGTGCAATAAAGACTAGTAAGAGTTCCAGCATAACCACGCTCACTATTGAAAGAAGTAGCCAATAAGAAGCAAACTAGAGAAATAGACTTATTTACCATTGGGTAAATAATTTTAATGGGAGTCAATTGCATTGTGGTGATCTCCTGACTTGCCAGAATGTAGAAACTGGCCAATAATTGGTGCAATAAAGGCCAGTAAGGGTTCCAGCATAACCACGCCCACTATTGAAAGAAGTAGCCAATAAGAAGCAACCTAGAGAAATATTCATATTTACTATTGGGTAAACCATTTTATTGGGGGTAAATTGCATTGTGGTGGTTTCCTGTCATCCTGTCATAATGGAGAAATTGGACAAGAACTTGTGCGATAAAAGTTAGTAAGAGTTCCAGCATATCCACACCCACTATTGAAAGAAATAGCCACTAGGGCAAGCAAAAAAAGGCAAAAGAAAAATTGACTTAATTACAATTGGGTAAGCCATTTTAATGGGGGTAAATTGCATTGTGGTGATCTCCTGACTTGCCAGAATGTGGAAAATAGCCAAGAATTAGTGCAATTGTTTAAATCGGTGCAATAAAGGTTATTAAGATTTCCCGCATAACCACGCCCACTACTTAAAGAAGTAGCCAATATGAAGCAAGCTAGAGAAACTGACTTCTTTACCTTTGGGTAAACCATATTAATGGGGGTAATTTGCTTTGTGATGATCTCCTGACTTGCCAGAATGGAGAAATTGGCCAAGAATTGGTGCAAATGTTGAAATTGCTGCGATAAAGGTTAGTAAGCATTCTAGCATAACCACGCCCACTAGGGATGCACGATATTACCGGACCAATATTGGAATTGGCCGATGATGGCTTTAAATGTAAATATCGGCATCAGCCCGATATGAAAAATGATGCCGATATGTCTTGCCGATAAGAGGAATACATTAACTCACATGTGCTCAGGGTGTGCTAGCGATTAGATCACGTCAGCATTGTGGCTCATTCTTGAAGCAAAGTTTTGCCTGAATGGTGATTAGATTCACTGTTTTGGATCGCTGCATTTAAACTGAGAATGCACGTTGACGCGCTCGGTGTATGATAGAGTAAACAGTAATAGCACGTGCAGCGGCAGCCTCCCCCGGGCAGTGTTGCCAACTGCTTTCAATTGAAAGTAGTTCAAACTGGCAGCTAAATGTCACTAGATGACATCATAATGGCAAATTCACTGATCTATATAAAGATGAATATAGATCAGTGGGCAAGATGAGAACTTAGATAAGGTTTGTCCAAGCCGTTGCTATATTTGTCCCTAAACTTTTGAAAAAAGTCTCAAAAGGGGTGGGGAAGTCGCTAAATCTAGCAACAAAATTGCTAAATTGGCAACACTGCCCCGTTTGGTAAGGAGTTTTAATTCCGTAGGGGGCGCTGTTGGCCTACTTCTAATAAAATGAAAGCAAAATACACAAATAATATTTAGACTGTTTCTGATTAAATAAAGCAGTAATTGATGCCATAAAATCATGAGTATGTTTTGATTTAAAAGTCAGAAGCTATAGCTTACATGAACAAAAAAAAAAATCACAAACGACACTTAAATTGAAAAAAATAATTTCATATATAATGATTTATTCATTAATGTGTAATATGTTAGATTTTTAAAAGAAATTATGAGCTCTAAAAGATTTTCAGAATTTTTACAACTCTTTTGCTTTAGACCATCTCCAAATGTTAAATCTTAAAATAAAATGTTAAGGTTACCACTGCATCTTTCTGTAAAAAAAAATGCAGTGATTAATTTATAGTTATTTTCAAATCTTCAATGTACTGTCATTATAAAATAGCTTTATTATAGTTTATTTAATTCTAACAAATAAGTTCTTGTTAAAAACTAACCAAAATTAAAAATAATTATATATCGGCATCGGCTATCGGCCAAAATTAGTTGAAAATTATTGGCACATAGGATATCGGCAAAAATCCAATATCATGCATCCCTAACGCCCACCATTGAAGGAAGTGGCCAACAGGAATCAAGCCAGAGAAACTTACATATTTACCATGGGTAAACCAAGGTAAACTGCATTGTGGTGATCTCCTGGCTTGTTAGAATGGAGAAATTAGCCAAGAATTGGTGCAATTGGTGCGATAAAGGTTAGTAAGAGTTTCAGCATAACCACGCCCACTATTGAAAGAAGTAGCCAATAGGAATCAAGCTAGAGAAATGGTCATATTTACCATTGGGTAACAGCTCTGGCTGCAGTGGCTGATGTGGGGTACTTCTTTCCTCTGCATACACATACATACACACACACACACACACACACACACATACATTACAAAAACACTGCTTAGTCTTCCAAGATTGACTTTATAAACTGTATAAAACACCCTGGCCAGTCAATTTGTGTTTTTAGTTGCCCTAGTACTCAAACTGACCCTTTTATGAGGCTACAAGAGCAATTTAGTTCATAAACTCCCTGTCAAAAGGCCAGCTTAAACCAACCCAAGGTTGTGTACTGATTGAAGTTGGTTTAGATCCCCTTAAACCATCAAACTAGGTGAGCCTGAGCAGTCCAAAATGGTGTTTAACATGGTGTTAAATCAGTTTTGTATACTTTCGTACAGAAAGCAACAAGGCAGAGTGTTAGTCTTCTCATGCACTGACAAGACAACACTCTCAACACAGAGCAGATAGATGCAGACCGGTTAGTGTGAGTGAGTTCAAACACTCAAAATGAGCAAGAAGGCGTGAATTCGTGTCATGCAGAGATAAGCTGTGGCAATGATTCCCACTGCAGTTCATTGAAGACTTTCAATCACTTACCTGCGATGTGACTTCTCAGTTTAAAAAAAACTACCAAGTAACAAAGCCTGTCCGACCGAAAGGTGCAACACTGAACTGCTTATGAAACAAAGGGTTTTAAACAATACGATGCCTGGGGATTGAGTATACCAGCCAGATGTGAGCATCTGTTTCGGATTAGCATCTCTCTCAGGCTAAGAATCTCCACAACCCTTTTGTTTGCTAAGTGTCTTGCTTCTACGGAAATGTTCGTGCAAATCCGCTGGCTTATGCGGAGGGCTTGGGTATGTCGTTTGATTGTAGGATCACATGAAGATGCCTGGACCCATGTGGAAAAACACTTAGCGGTTAGGTGTTAGCTGTTAGCGTTTTCACATTCTGTTTGGATATATTAAGAGAGAATTCCACTAGAAAGTGAGCTTCACTTACTACTTTCTACGAAGAGAAAGGTTCAAGGCATAACTTTATGTTACTATAGAAGACATACGGCTGTTTCCACAAAACATATGACATATTAATTTTAATCAGGAATGTTTCTTGAGCAGCAAATCAGCATATTAGAATGATTTCTGAAGGATCATGTGACACTGAAGACTGGAGTAATGATGCTGAAAATTCAGCTTTGATCACAGCAATAAATTACATTTTAAAATATATTCAAATATTAAACAGTTATTTGAAATTGTAATAACTTTTCACAAAATTTGTGTTTTTACTGTATTTTTTAACTAATAAATGCAGCCTTGGTAAGCACAAAAGATTTCCTTTAAAATATATTTAAAAATCTTAATGATTCCAAATGTTTGAGTGCAATTCAAATGATCTCAGAAGTATTTTAATCTCTCTATGTGGCATTTGGTAAAAACAAGCCAAACAAACAAATCAATGAATTGCCATTCAGGATCACATAAACTGGAAACTTATTCAAATATACAGATATGATCTGGCTACAAAGAGCATAATTATCCATTGACGACCAATAAAAAGTAATTGTGTTTTCTGACTGAATAAAATTGTGCGCAAATAACATATAATCCTCAAATATTTCATTATATTATAGTATTTACCAGCATCCAATTTTGTCACCACTTAGCATAGTCGCTAATGGGACCATGTACGACTGAAACATAGACTGTAAAAAAAGATGGACGACGCGTCTCCTATTCCTTCCACTATAGAAAAGTGAAGCCAAAGCATCTCAGTATGACCGCTGCACCACTTAGCATAGTCGCTAATGGGACCATGTACGACTGAAACATAGACTGTAAAAAAAGATGGACGACGCGTCTCCTATTCCTTCCACTATAGAAAAGTGAAGCCAAAGCATCTCAGTTTGACCGCTGACATCTTCAGTAAATGACGTCATTTGGAGCCAGAGTCTGCGCAGTAGAGATTAGTTTGGAGCCAGAGTCTACGCAGTAGTGTGGTGAGGTAGAGCCGCGGTATCAAACTCCCGCCCAAACTCCCGCAGACCCAATTAACCATAACGACACGCCCCGTTTTTATAGATTCAATTTTCTAGCTAAAATCAAACTTATCACAAAAACGAACAATTGAACATATATCAGCGTGAAAACAAATACCTTAAAAGACCAAAACCATCATTCAGAAAATTGTATTGGAAGCATAATTTATTTTTTTATTTTGACTCAAGTCCCATTCGTTTACATGGAGAGGGTGGGTTTTTGACCTGTACTGCAGTCAGCCACCAGGGGGCGAACAAAGATCCCGCAGCTTCACTTTTCAGGACGTGTGAGGCCCACCCGGACTGAAACTGCCACTGAGATGTATGGGAATGCTAACGCATTGCTCTCTTCAGGTATTATTTGTCAATATTACACGGCTCTGTGGAATACTTGATTCTGATTGGTCAATCGCGACATTCCGAGGTATGTTATCCCTCGATAACAACCGGTAACAACTATTTTTTCTTGGTGGAAGCTTTGTGTTTGTTTAGCTAATAAAATATTAAAACTTCAAAATGGTGTACAATTATTTAATTATGTCATCCTGGTATCGCGGACTCGCTCTCGTTTCATACAAACGCAGCTGCTGCCATTTTGCTACGATTGTTTTGTACGCTGTAATGGATTATAAGAGAACTAACAAACTGGTAAGGTTTTAAAACATTTTCGTCTTAATTCTTTTATTGCCTTAATTATTTTTGTGGTGAAATGTTGTGTAATAAGTGGTTTGACTGCACCGTTTCCCTTAAATGTCCGTCTAGTTTGAATTTGCCGCTTGCTTCACGGAAGCTTTGCATTCAAATATTTCAACTCAAATCAATATTTCGCGTCTAATTATTTACTCATGTGGCAAGTAGCCGTGTAATAAGCGGGATAATGTACATCCAACCGGTTGTTATCTCAGAATAAACCCCTTCAGGTTGATACAAGAACCTGATCACCCTGTCCGGGTTTATTCTGAGATAACAACCGGCTGGATGTACATTATCCCTTACATACTTGTGGATGTGTGATAGTGTTTGAATTATTGCCATCCCTTCCGCTCAATGTGTGGTTTCAAACCAAACCCATTTGGCAAAGCGAATCATCAGTGACAGATTGAGAAGGATGAAAGCCATATAAAGTGCAAAAGTAATCAGAGCGACTGAAATCCATCACCACTGAAGAAAAGCAGTCAATGAGGATGAAGAGAGAGGGGAAGAGAATAGATGAAGTAGCTCAAGCAACACAAAAGCCACCCAGTGAGATCAGAGTGATTGATTTTACTCTACCAATGCGCCATTTGGAGATTAAAATCCGAGAGCTATTGCGCAGAGCTGCGAATCAAAGGATGTTCGGCTAAAAAATGAGCAGAGATCACTTAGAATCTATTCTGAGCTAAATTGTTTATAAGGATCCTATTGCATTAATGAGGTCTGACTAACAAAAATGCAGGTGATCTGATTCATTGATGCAAACGCTGAGCTATTTCTGCTGTCGGGGCGAATCCAGCATCCATGCTGAAGTGTTGGTCAGACTCCAGTCATTGACCAAATCACTGCAATGGCATCTGAAAAAGTCTTTAACACATGCTACATCTGGTCCTCTGAACTATTTTATTCTTAATATGCTGTAAACAAAGCAAAGGGGGAAAAACACAGTGAGATGGCAAGACTTAAAAAGAGTTAAAAATGCTTGTGCTAAATGTTTGTTTAACTTGGACAGTTTTGGCCTTGTGGACGTTTAGAAAATAAACTCTCTAAAATACACTCTGACAGTTGAAGTACTTTGTTGACTTACAGTTACCAACATGGAAAAATTATAATTATTATTATTTTTTAATTCTTTAATTATTGTTGCTATAATATATTTAAATAAAAATTATAATAGATCTAAAAATACATTTTAACAAATCTAATAAATTTATAACAATATTTATTTATTTATTTATTTATTCATAAAAATATTTATATTATTTACATATATTTATAATATCATACTTTTTAATAATAATAATTCATATTTTATAGTATTATTAATTATATTATAATTAAAAGTATTATTTAATAATTATTTAATAATAATTATTATTTTTTATATTTTATTTAAAAACTAAGCTAATGAGAAATTATCAAAAAAATTATAACAGAACAAAAATTATATAAATGTATATAATATTATTATTATTATTATAATTTTTATTATTACTATTATGTCATAAATACACAGATATTTTTACTAGCTTCTTTGTTTTTTTGCTAATTTCTTATTACTTTTATTTCTTAATAATAATAATAATAATAATAACTATTATCATTATGATTATATTGTATATACATTTATACAAATTTTAAAAATAAATTAAGTTAATAACAAGTTTTCTTCAGCATTAAACTGATTAAAAGTAACAGTAAAAACATTTGTAAAGAGATTTCACAGTAAAGAGATTACTACTATTACAGTGAAGACTGCAGAAATGATGCTGAAAATTCAGCTTTGCATCACAGAAATCAATTATATTTCAAAATATTCAAAAATATAAGAGAGTTATTTTAAATTGCAATAATATTTCACAATATTGCTGTTTTTATTGTATTTTTGATCAAATAAATGCAGCCTTGGTGAGCAGAAAAGATAAAAAAAACATCAAAATCTTTCATACTTCAAGTATATATAGACATATACTTTTTTAAATAACATTTTAATACCATTTTACTATTGCATTTAATAGGTAGCAAATAAGTAGCGATAAATAATAAAGGCATGCAGTAAAAAGTTTCCAAGAAAGTTTAAATGTGACTTTTATGTTTTAAATGACTAACTCAATCCCCGGGACATAAAAGTGCCTGTTGTTGAAGAAACATCCATCCAGCCTCTCTTCTCACCTTCTCTTATCATGCGAACGGTTTCCATCTCCTCAGGGGATTGTGGGTAGGCCACATCAATTACTCTGTGACTCCAGCCCATCGCTCAACAGGGGCTTATTAATAAGTTCAGCTTGTTTTATTGTGGCTTTCTGGCCTATTAGAGCTTGTGAGAGAGCGACCCGGCGACCGCAGCTCAGCCTTCTGGATCTGGATTCCTGTGGGGGGGAAATGTGCGACGCTGACAGATTCACCGCAGCTCTCTGGCCTCTGCGCTTTACTCAGCAGAACGCTCGGTTTTGTCTTTGGGGGCCATCAGACAAGCCAGACGTCTCATTTGAGGTGCTGCTGGCAGGTTTCGGGGGGAACAGAGGGGTAATAATAGGGCGTCTGAGTGAGACCTTGACATAAGAGCTGGATCCAGAGTAAAAGAGGCGTGCAAAAAAAAATGCATCAGAAGCCAAACTATCCGCAGTTCGCTCGGGAAACAAGGTCCCTGATATTCAGGCTGCTGTCTTCGAGAGCGTGTGTATGTTTGTTTCTGTTTGGATGTGGCCGGATGTGAAGCCGGTTGCTAACTTAAGGATTCATAATGCCATCCTGAAGTGTTTTATGACTTTTCCAACTATTACGGTCGACGCTCCCAAGATCTGTTTTCAGCTTCAGAGTACAAACACACACACACACACACACACACACACACACACACACACACACACACACACACACACACACACACACACAGATAAAAAGTGTCTTTTTCTTATGAGCATCAGTTTCTGTCACTCACTAATGGTAATATTGGCATTCAAGTTCAGTGTGACTAAACGACAAAGTATTAAATATTCATTTTTTGTGTTTAAAAAAAAAAATTGGTGAATCTCACAACAAATATCCAGATCATATTATAAATCCCCCCAAAAAAGAGAGGGAGAGAGAGAAAAACTAAATATTAATACATTTAAAAAAATGTAATAAAAATTATACTAGATTTTAAAATATTTTTAAAATGGTATACATTTATAAACATTATATTAAGAATGTATTATTTAAAAAATAATGTATTATTATTAGTAGTAGTAGTACTCTGAATATAAAAAATACATAACAATGAATCATCATATAATCTTTTTTTTCTTAGAAATTTAAATTTAGCAGCACATGTAATTCAGACTTAAACTGATGCAAGTCTGCTGTTTTGTTAGTCGTTCATAAATCACGGCTCAGTAATACAGAGGCCTGCTTTGATTGGTTGCAGTAACGCAAAGCAAAGCTGTGATTGGCTAAAGAGGTGCACAGAACAGTTGTGATTGGCACACACATACACACACTTATTATTCAGGTTGTAAAGCTGCTGTGTGTCATTTTTTGGATGTTAAAACACTAAAATAATGCTTAATATGCAGAAACCACTATAAAGAAACAATCCTTATTTTCACAAATTCGTTTGGTGACGCCAATGGCTCATAAATTACACACTGCAGCTTTAAACAGCATTATGACCAATCAGTGCTTTTTAATAACGTGTAAAGTTGAAGGGAAATGTGTTCAGCAAATCAAGCAAGCAAAGTTAAACAGAAAAAAAAAGTCGACTAGAGCAGGAAAGCACATAACTCTTCACATTCAGTAATCTTGATTTCCTAAGTTTGATATATGGTCATAAATGCATCAAGTTCATATCTCATGCGTAAGTGTCTTTTTGCGTTCAACTTTCAGTTTAGAGCTCCCACGATGCCTGTAAATCCTCCTCCGTGACTAGACTAATGGAAACACTAACATATGTATGTAAATGACGCGTAACTAAAGGACAATGTGCTCACTGTAAAACACTAGAGATGACCAGAACACTCATTTCTCACTGTATGCTCTGAACGTCGAGTGAAACTCTGAGATTTGGTTCCACCTCATAAAATCAAGCCAAACTCTGGACTTCACAGAACATTACGTTCAGAGTTTCCATCAGAAGTCTCTTAAACCCAGCGCTTTTGCTTTAACAATGTCTGGAGTTCACTAGGACGTCAATGTGAAATCAGAATCAGCCCTGTGTACTAAATGAATCCTTTAACAATTCATTAGTGCACATTATTTGTATATGATCTTCATAATCTTCCATCAAAACTTAATTATATCTAAAACTATTTTTATTTTGGTTGACGTCACCGATCGCCCTTATTTTTTATCATCTAGTGACCTATCTAGTCATCTAGTTCTTCCAATTTCCTTTGGATAAAACTAGTAAAGACTGTTAGATGTCTTGACTGCAGTTGCAGCAGCTGGCCAGGTGGAGTGGTGTGGTGTAGAGAGAACTCACCTACACAGGTCTTCCCATCAGAGTGAAGCGCAAACTTCATGTGACATGAACATCTGGGTCCGTGGTCCATCTCCTCACAGATGTGCTGACAGCCGCCGTTACCATAGTTACACGTCACTAAACCGGAACAACAGAATGAGAGATTAGAGATCACTAACCATTTCCATCCATCGTTCTGTCCATCCATCGTTCTGTCCATCCATCCATCCATTCATTCATCTATCTATCTATCCATCCATCCATTGTTCTATCCATCAATCCATATATCTATCCATCCATCATTTTGTTCATCCATCCATCATTCTGTCCATCTGTTGATCCATCCATCCATCCATCCATCGTTCTGTCAATCCAATCATTCATTCATCCATCCATTTATCTATCCATCATTCTGTCCATCCATCCATCTATCCATCCATTGTTCTGTCCATCCATTCATTCATCCATCCATCCATGTATGCATCTATCCATCCATTGTTCTATCCAATCATCCATCCATTCATTAATTCATCTAGCCATCCATTTATCTATCTATCTATCTATCTATCTATCTATCTATCTATCTATCTATCTATCTATCTATCTATCTATCATTTTGTTCATCCATCCATCCATCATTCTGCCCATCTGTTGATCCATCCATCCATTCATCCATCCATCCATCATTCCATCGATCGATCGATCCATCCATCCATCCATCGTTCTGCCAATCCAATCATCCATCCATCCATCGTTTTTGCCAATCCAATCATCCATCCATCCTTCATTCTGCCCATCCGTTGATCCATCCATCCATCCATCCGTTCGTCCATCCATCATTCCATCCATCCATCGTTCTGCCAATCCAATCATCCATCAATCTGCCCATCCATCCATCATTCTTTCTACCCATCCATCCATCCATCAATTTATCCATCCATTCATTCATCTATCTATCCATCCATCCATTGTTCTATCCATCAATCCATATATCTATCCATCCATGATTTTGTTCATCCATCCATCATTCTGTCCATCTGTTGATCCATCCATCCATCCATCGTTCTGTCAATCCAATCATTCATTCATCCATCCATTTATCTATCCATCATTCTGTCCATCCATCCATCCATCCATTGTTCTATCCATCCATTCATTTATCCATCCATCCTGTCCATCCATCCATGTATGCATCTATCCATCCATTGTTCTATCCAATCATCCATCCAT
>NW_015540844.1:530724-546228 GCF_001515605.1 Sinocyclocheilus anshuiensis | reverse complement strand
TCCATCCTTCATCCATCTATCTATCTATCTATCTATCTATCTATCTATCTATCTATCTATCTATCTATCTATCTATCTATCCGTTGATCCATCCATCCATTCGTCCATCCATCCATCATTCCATCGATCGATTGATCCATCCATCCATCGTTCTACCAATCCAATCATCCATCCATCCATCCATCCATCCATCCATCCCCATCCATTCATCTATCTATCTATCTATCTATCTATCTATCTATCTATCTATCTATCTATCCGTTGATCCATCCATCCATTCGTCCATCCATCCATCATTCCATCGATCGATTGATCCATCCATCCATCGTTCTACCAATCCAATCATCCATCCATCCATCCATCCATCCATCCATCCATCCATCCATCCATCCATCCATCCATCCATCCATCCATCCATCCATCCATCCATCCATCCATCCATCCATCCATCCATCCATCCATCCATCCATCCATCCATCCATCCATCCATCCATCCATCCATCCATCCATCCATCCATCCATCCATCCATCCATCCATCCATCCATCCATCCATCATTCCATCCATTCATCGTTCTGCCAATCCAATCATCCATCAATCTGCCCATCCATCCATCATTCTTTCTACCCATCCATCCATCCATCCATCAAAAAGCACCATAGAAAAGCATCCCTCAAATGCTTCTATTATTCCCATGGAGAGTGTGTATGTAATTTATCTTGCTGATAAACTTTGATTTGACTCACATTTACAGTCACGGCTGTTCTTGGTGAGCTGAAATCCAGGTCTGCACTCACAGGCGATGCTTCCTTTGGGCGTCTCTCTGCAAATGTGGGCACAGCCATGATTTTTATCCATGCAGGTTGGCACGTCTTTAGTTCCATTAAAACGCACTGCAGAACATAAAGAAAGAAGTAAACATGCAACCTTGATGAATAAAAGTTTAAGTAAAGTTAATTTCTTTCCTTAAAAAAAAATTACTGACCCCAAACTTTTGAACAGTAGAGGATATGCATATTAAAAATTAAATACATTCTGATTGGCTTCACTCAAAATTTTCACTCAGAAAAAAAGTCTGAAAAACGTGGACATTTTAAACTTTTGACACTTCCGGTAAGGAAACATTTAAGCTACTCTCAGGAAAAGTAGCTTTGGGATTTCCTTCAGTTTACCCACAAATCTGAGCCCAAATACACACACATACAGTACACAAACATACCTGTGAACGTACAGTATACTAAAATCTACATACAAGTTTGTCTTGCAACATATACAAGATTCACAGCTCTGTTTAAGAGCGTTTGAATGTCTGGTTCTGCTCGGTGAGAAAAGTACCAGTCGTTAAGAACCAGAGAAACAGCCCAAACCCGGGTGAGCATTGCTTTTCTTTGCCTGAGCCCAGATCAGAATCATGTTCAGCAGTGTTTGAACTGTAAGAGGAGAATGAAAGCACCCCACTGACTTCAGACCCCAGGACGCATCTGTGTCAACAGACCCGCGGCACCCTGGGAAAGCAGCAGAAAGAGCCGCGGGGAGCTGAAGGGAGCGTATGTATCCAAGGTTATAAGAAAACAGCTTATATCACATTTATCTGAAAGGTGTCAATTATATATGCAGCCAAACCTCAAGAAATAAACTTTACAGGAAAAACATGTCAAGATAAAATTATTTGTTCATGAAAGCAATGAAAAATTAAATGGAAAACGGCAATATTCTACATGTCATCTTGCTACTGTTTATTGCATACTCCTCTATTTAGTAAAGTATGTGAAATTATAATATTTCAAACACTAGTATGATATATTATATTATATTATAAATTGACTATTAAGTATAGCAAGTGCAGGAAGTCACAAAGTCTCATGTCATTTAAAAATAAATAAATACATAAATGAGCCCAGACACCAACAGCCTAGTAGAGTTAATTATTTAAATACTTAACTACAAATTAAGCTAATTAGTAATGGTATAAAAAATAAAAATACATGTGTCAAAATTCATTCAATGCATTAAATATTTAGATTTTTTTTAGATTTAATTTAAAAAACTGCATTTTTCAAACATTGCCTAAAAAAGGACACATCAAAAGGAGTGCTTTAAGTTAATTGAACAAAACTCTAATAGTATCTACTAAAATAACCCTGGTCCAGTTTTAATCCCAGAAAAACATTTATTGTGCATTTTAAATCTTCTGTAAATCTGCTTTATTTTTTGCAATCCAATTAAAGAAACGCTGTGGAAAGTGGATTAGACTGAGCACCAAAACACATCTGGAACCAGTCACCAGTAAGGGGCGTGTTCACTCATGATGAGGGAGTTGCCAGTGTTGCATAGCATGTTCATGACTTTGGGGGCGGGGCTATCGAGATCCTTTTGGGTAGGGGCGTGTTTGTTTTGGTGATTTCAAATATCAACAGTGTTTCTCGGAAATCGCTTACTTCAACTTTAAATAATGGCAAAACACTTTTTTTTAAATGTTTAAAATAATGGCCAATATGATTTTCAGTTCATTTCATCACATGGAAATGAAAATTCAAGAAGGCAGTGCATTATTGAATACAATGGTCTCTGTTGCACATTTCGGCAATGCATGCATGCAAAAATTGACAAATATACATATTACAGATTTTTTTTTTTTTTAAAGGTAGCATGCTATTCCCATAATAGCCAATGAATGTAAATTTTAAATGTGCATATCTGTGAAATGTTTATTCAGTCAGCTTGTAGGAGTAACTAGTATGTGGTTTTAAACACAGCCCATCTCTGAACAGGTTTGGTCAGTCAAAATGCTGCTAATAAAATTGAACAGCTTAAGCCTCAAATAACAGCACTGAGAGCAGAAATACAAACTTAAAGACACACACACACACACACACACACACAGACCCTGAGGGCAGTATTGAAGCAGAGCTTTTACAGGAAACCTTTCACCTCCACAGATGAAAACCGTTGACAAATGTGGACAGAGGGGCGACAGGACTGAACGTTTTGGTTTCAAATAGTAATTCACAACCTTTCACATCTTCCCGCATCACTTTGATTAATTAGAACCTTTTGTTTTCCATTTCTACTGCCAGAAAACAAAATCAGACCATTTTTTTATTCTCGTGCTCTTGGGAACCGATGTGTGAGGAACTTTCTAATTTCTCTAATTCATTCACTGGGTCTAAATCTCTTCACTGCAGCCATGAATGATGATGTTTCAGTGAGCGTTTGAGCGGCATCACCCTGCTGAGACGTCTTGACAAGCTTTGAGCATTGAGAATAAACAGAACAAATTTCTGTAAACCACTGACTGCATGAATCCAGATACATGAGGTCTTTTCACTATGGAAGCATATAGGTAGAGAAATTCAATTTAAAATGCGATATGCAAAATGGCAATGCAATATTCAAAATGGCAACGCAACATGCAATTTACATATTAAGACTACTGTTGGAAATGGCAAATGTAAATTATATAATTTCATTTTCATTTTCCTTTTGCAACAAACTTTGCACGTATGGGTAATGGAAAATGTAAATTTAAATACAGAAATACATTGCCATTTTGAACATTGCATTGCCATTTTGCATATTGCATTTTAAATTGAATTTCGCTACCTATATGCTTCCATATTTCTCATGACTCATGTTGATGGTGCGAAGCATTAACCCATCAGAGTTCAATCATTTCAAATTTAACAGAATTCAATCATTTCAATTTTTTGTTACTGACCTTTCAAAGCACAGTCAATTGTGGGATAATTCGAATGGCATGCATTTTTTATTTGATGGGCATGACAATGGCTATCATTTGCACATACAGTAAGTTAATGAAGTGTGATGTCATGAAATTGCAAAGGCTTTTCTCATTAATATTAATTAGGTTATGCACAAATTATTTAAAATGATAATGTACTATTTTTATGCATAAATAGTCTCAAGTACTGAAATGGAGATCTGGCATGCGACCAAATCAGGCAAATGTTTCAGTAAGTTTGGGGTCAGTACGATTTTTTCCCCCAAGAAATTAATAGTTTTATTCAGCAAGGATGCATTAAATTGATTAAAAGAAACAGCAAAGACATTTAATGTTACAAAAAGTTTCTCTTTCAAATAAATGATGTTCTTTTTGACTTTCTATTAATCAAAGAATCTTTTTAAAATAATCACAATTTTCACAAAAATATGAAGCAGCATAACTGTTTTATCCTGCCACAGGATAAAACAATAAAAAAAGGTTTAATTTTTTTCTCATAATTCTGAGAAAAATGTCAGAATTGTGACATATAATTTCAGAATTGCAAGCTATATACTCTCAATTACAAGAAAAAAGACAGAAATGCAAAATAAATTCACAATTACGCTTTTACTTTTTTTTTATTTCATGCCAAAAAAAAATGGGATTACGAGATGTAAACTCAGAATGGCAAGAAAGACAGTCAAAATTCTAATATAATGTAAATTATTTTTTATCTTGTATATATAGTTTATATTTTACAATATTTTTTTTTCAGAACTGTGAGAAAAAAGTCAGAATTGTGTCTATAAGTCGCAACTATTTAAATGTTTTTATTTCATGGTGGAAACAGGCTTCCATAGTTTTCAACATTGACAATAACAATTTGTTTTCTTTTCTTTCTTTCTTTTTTTTTTTTTTGAGCAGCAAATCAGTATATTAGAATGATTTCTGAAGGATCATGTGACACTGAAGATTGGAGTAATGATGCTGAAAATTCAGCTTTACATCACAGAAATAAATTACACTTTACAATACATTCAAACATAAAACAGTTATTTTTAATTGCAATAATATTTCACAATATTGCTATTTTTACTAATTAAATGAATGCAGCCTTGTGAGCAGAAGAGACTTCTTTAAAAAATGTTCAAAAAAATCTTACTTATTGTACATATTTTCACCATTTACTGCGTGTAAATCTCATAAAAAACACTTTTTCATGACTGTATCTTCCACACTTTTCATGAGGAGGTCAAAGTAGCCTATAATGCTCAGTATTGGGGAGTAGCAACGCTACTAACGTAGCTAAATTTTTCAGTAGCTTAACAGTAGCTCAGCTACTTTTAACACAATGTAACTTTTCCAGTAGTTAACTACTTTTTCCAGCAAATAGCTGTGTAGCGCAACAATATTCTATTTTGTGAACCTGCAATGGACTGAATCAGCGCAGCGTCTTCTTACAAGATCACATACTAAAACAGAGCATAACCGCCATCTATTGGTGCTGTACAACACACAGTGTCAGTAGTAAAGTAGTTCAGTCACAGCAATAGCTGGATGCCTGTGTCCATATTAGGGATTTCCTGGGACGTCATGAGTTCTATTACTTCTATTGCCGCTTTTCCACTGCGTGGTACGACTTGGCTCAGCTCAGTTCGGCACGGCACAGCTCGGTTTGCGTTTCCACTGTAGTTTAGCACCGTTTTAGAGTCGTACCGAGCCGTACCGTGCCGTACCATTCAGTGGAAAAGCGCCATATGATGCATATGTGGAGTTGATGCATATGTGAAACAGACATTACATGTATTTAGGGCCTACTAATGTGCACTTAGTCCTATTTTGAACATAAATAGGAAAAATAATAGTCTACTTCTCTCTAAAGAAATTTGAAGTAAACATATACAGTATGAGCGGTTGCTCAGAATTCAGAATAATTTCTTGCTATAACGCAGCCATCTGTCACACAGTATTTTTGAGAAAATGCTTGTGTGTGCTTAATTTAAGTTACTTAAATAAAAATATCATTTTGTTATTGCAATGCTAAGTTTGTTGCAATTTTGTACTTTGACTTTTGACGGTCTGAGATATTTGAATATTTTGTGTAACAAAACAGTCTTTGACATCATAATTGTATAGCATTGTTGAGAAATATCAAATATTTTACTTAAAACATTCCTCATTAACGCTTATTCAGTTGTTTGTAATAAAGTAGTTTCAATGTAGCTAGCTACTTTTTGGTAGTAACTTGTAGTGTAGCTAGCTACGTTTTCAAAAGGGTAGCTTGACTGTAGCTTAACTACTTTAACTTACGAGTAGCTTGTAGCTTATCAAGCTACAGTTTCAGAGTAGCTTCCCAACAATGATAATGCTTGCGTTGAGAAGTCATTTAAAAAGGCCTTTATGGGAGCAATCAGAGCAAACTGAGAAAGAAGCTTTGAGAAAAGGTTCATAAAATGTGCAATTCACTTGATGCAGACCTCACAAAATGAGACGTAAATCATATTCAAGTTCAAAAACAGTCCAGAGAGAGCGAATCATATCACTTACCGAGGATCGACTAGAGCGCCTCTCTACTCGGGACTGCAGACCCATTCATCACGGCCGGGTCAGGTTCGGGCTAAGAGACGGACCCAAAAGAGCAGTGAAACGCTCAAGTGCTGATACAATGAGCCTTTTTTCCAGGCCGAGGTGTAGCCCACCCTCTGAGGCCGGCCTGAAACTCCCTGCCGAATTCCTGCCGTTTTTATCATTACGAGCGTTATTCTAATCTCTCCCGAGACTCCCAGCTTAAAAAAAATGGAGCTGAATGATCAGAAATAGGGAGAAATTCACACAAGCGTTCGGAAAAACAATGGGAAAGCCATTTGAAGGGAATAAAAAGTGGGAGCGATTAGGGTCTGCACTATCACGCCCGGCCTGTTAAAACAAATACAAGCCTGTTAAACACATCTATACAGCGAAACATGGCGAGACACTTTATTGAAAGACGGCCAGAGATGAGAGTTTGAGACGAAATGAAGAGGATTTAGCGGTGGAGCACTAAAAACAGCATTTAATTCAATTTTCCCAGATCAAACGATTATAATGCACACGCTCCAAAGGATTTTCATGGTTAATTATAGAACTTTAAAAACTCTAAAATGTTGCATCTTACATCATGATTGAATTACTGTACTTGAAGAACAAAGAAAGTGCATCAGATAATTAAACGACACATCAAACTTTAACTGTTGAATTGCCATTTTTAACATTACAGTGGTTGAGTGGAAGAACACTGAACTTAAGCCTGAAAAATATGATTGACTCTGTACTGTTCAGTTAGTGAGAATTATTCAAATGATCACTGATTCAGTGGTTCGGAGGCATTTTAATGTCGTTACAAGGCCCAGACGTAATCCGCACAACTTTTTGTTCACATTTTCTGAATAAAATGGGAGGGAAGTCTACAGAATGGATTTAAACAGTAATGTGTCAAAGACCTGAGACAAATATCTCAAGACTGACTCTGTTCTGTTCAGTTACTGGAAATGATTCAAAAGATCAATGACTCAATGTAATTTTCAGGCCCGGACAGAATCTGCACTATTTTTGTGCACATTTTCTGCATTAAACAGTCACACCAGGATTTAAGCAGTAATTTGTAGAATTTTACAGACATTTGTTGTTTATAATTAGCATACCACATGTACCATATTATACCACATTAGATGTACAAAAGTCATACATGACAGAATAAAAACTAACAAGAAAATTCAGTGAAAAAGTCGTCTCGTCTGAATCATGAGAGAAATCTGCACAGATCAAGCACCGTTTACAAGCCAAAACAACAGGAGATGGACTTTTTCACTGGAGGAAGCGTTATTATTTTGGATTATGGACTCGTATTTTAGCCGTAATCAACAGTTTGAAGTTAAAACGTCTTAATGATGCAGGAGATGGACTTTTTCACTGGAGGAAGCGTTATTATTTTGGATTATGGACTTGTATTTTAGCCGTAATCAACAGTTTGAAGTTAAAACGTCTTGATGGATTTGTTTCTTACAAACAGGCAGCTTTTGGCTTCACATGATGTTAACTGATGTACTGGAGTGGTGTGGATAACTTGTGGATTATTGTGATGTTTTTATCAGCTGTTTGGGCTCTCATTCTGACGGCACCCATTCACTGTAGAGCATCCATAGCTGAGCAAGTGATGGAATTGCTAAACTATTTAACATAAAAACAGGGATCCCTTTAGTAACTCTTTACAACATTGAGCACATCCTGCACATTATTTTCTCATTCATGCATGCTTCTTCATCATTACATCAATATCTTCATGTGTTTTTTTGGCAAATTACATGGCAAATTATGCAGAATCGCAAAAATATGGAGTGACTGATGAAATTTGGAAGGAAACTGAATGGATTTAAACACTGCAGTATAATAAATGGAGCTGACTGGTAGTTAAAAATGTAATCATATTAGCCAAAATATTTTATACCTTATCCAATAATGGCTTTTCCTTTAACTGATCTCAGAGCAGCTCTGTTCTTCTCTTTGGAAACTCTTGATATTCTCCTGCAATATATTACCAGGAGGCATTTTTTTTTCATAGAAAGAAAAGGCAAAAACATCACAGTAATATCAAAGTTATTTCTTCAGGAATCTCAGATTGTCTTGCCAACAATACCAGCGATCTGTCGCTATCTGCCGTCCTTGTATTCTGGAGTAATCGTCATGTTTTTAGCACCTTTCTGGAAGAGTTGGCGCAGTGAAAAGCCGCACTGATTGGTCGTTGGCTGATGTGTAAACACTCTTCTCACGTCCCATGAACCATACAGACTTCATTTACTGACGTGCTTTTTCCCACAAGCCAAACAGCAAACCTGTGGAGCGTTTTGTGTAATACAGAGTTGTTTCCAAACAAACATAAAAGGCCATATCAAAGTACGCTCAACGGCACAGAAAATGTTTCATGTTCTGATTGACCTATTATGCAGCTAGAACGCAAAGAAAAAGGCAAATAAATATAACATATTGCCGCTGCAGCCTCCGTTCACTTCACTGGTTAACACATGAAGTAATTACTGCTACCTGTGAACAATTAAACCCAACACTTGCTCCTGAAGCATATACAATTTGATTTATGGAGTGAATACTGTAAAACGCCTTTATTAATGCCTTATATTAAGGCCAGTCTACTGCGATTTCCAAGAATAGAGCACAGTGTGTTTCCCTGGGACTTTTTAAAGCATTAATGGAACAAATGTTTTTTGTTCTCATAATCAATATCTCATAATCGATATTAAAGTGCTCATTTAACAATTTGTACATAAAAATTGTAGTGTTGACTGCATGTCAAGATCAACCTTTCGATCTTATCATCAAAATTATTGTAAGAAATATAAAACTGTTAATTTGTGTGATTTGTTTTTGTAATAATATTTTATTAATATTTTATTTGTAATGTCTTTGTTTAATATTCGTATTGTTTAAATAATATTTTAACTATATATATAAATAATATATATATTTTATATTATATTATATTATATTATATTATATAAATAGTTACTGTTGTAAAATAAACTAATGAAGTAAAATAAAATAAATAAATATTACAAGAAATTACTAAAAAAATACAGCAACAAGAAGTAATTAAATATAATTTAAAAACACACACACAGATATGGGTTTTAAACTTAATTTAGACGCATTTTATTTTGTTGAAAAATTATTATTATTATTATTACTATTTAACCAATAACAATATCAAATGATTAATTATAGTTCTTAAATAAAATAATGAAATAAAATTACTAAAAAATTACTAAAAATAAAAATATATAATAATAATAATAATCACACAAATACAGGTTTTAAACTCTATTTAGACATGTTAAAAAAAAATAAAATAAAAAAAAAAAAACGCAAAAATACCTCCTTTCACTGACCATTTGTTAAAAAAGAAAAGACTAGAACTTTCGTAAATGCAGAACATGTGTTTTATGCTAAATGACAAATTAGCTAACTTATTTCCCAAACATGTTCATTTGGAAAACGCTTGAAAACGCACGTCTGATCTGACAACAGTCGCTGTAATCCGGTGGAAAAGGTGATGTAGCTGTAAAGGTCAAAATCTGCACATGAACCACAGGGTTTAAGACAACGGGACAATTAAACAATTCTAACGAACCTTTAAAAATGTAACAAGTTGATATAAACGGCAACGAATCAAAACAAAGCGGCGGTTATTGCATGGTTGCTGTCCACAAGCAATTCCACAGAAACCAAACACAGAAACAACATTTCGATGAGTGTGATCTCTCCGGACAGCAGAAAACCACTTATCCACCCTAAATTATGTTTGTTCAACAAATACACCAGCAGATCTGATTCTACAAGGCCAAAAGGATATAACAGAAGAAAACAGATATTTCATTTGCCTTTCGGTTTGATTAGGCTCCGTTATAGAATTGCATTTAATCAAAAGCATTTCAGGCTTTGGCAGAGCGGCGTCTCCTCTTCTTTCAAGCCCAAAGCAACGGGCTTTTTCAGTCTGATGAGGTTGAGAATCTGATGTTTGACACCTCAGGGATGGAGGTAAATTTAAATAGTCTTAGATTTCCAGTGGTTGGACTGAGGTTCAGGTCATTGCAGGCCTTTAGCACGGAATCCTGGAAATTCTGTAATTACATGTGACAAGCACCTTTGATGCCTAGCAATTATGCGTTTATTTATGTACAGAATGCGTTCCAGAAACAATCCTCGCATGGTTTCGTAATGATGTGAACTCCAGCCCGTGGAATACTTGCGATCGGAATGACCAGATTAGACATGTTTTCCTCGGAAACGCTCTCTGGGGTTTCTCTCAAATTGGCAACGTGCAAAAAAGTTGCACATGCATATCAGAAATGTTTGATTATGCCAAAAATCATGATTATTTTTGTCAATAATGAGATAACAATTATTTACCATGATTACTCATTGACTTAAGAAAATTCAGCTTACCATCAATCACAACTCCAAGGTTTCTAGCTGTTTTTGAAGGAGTTATGGTTGATGAGCCTAACTGGATGGTGAAATTTTGATAAAGTGATGGGTTTGTTGAAACCACAAGCAGTTCTGTCTTAGCCAGGTTGAGTTGAAGGTGATGGTGCGTCATCCAACAAGAAATGTCTGTTAGACATGCTGAGATGCGAGCAGCTATCGTCGGATCATCAGGATGGAAAGAGAGGTAGAGTTGAGTGTCATCAGCATAGCAGTGATATGAAAAGCCATGTTTCTGAATGACAGAACCTAGTGATGCCATGCAGACAGAGAAGAGAAGTGGTCCAAGAACTGAGCCCTGAGGCACCCCAGTAGCTAGATGTTGTGACTTGGACACCTCACCTCTTCAAGATACCTTGAAGGACCTATCTGAGAGGTAAGACTCAAACCACTGGCGTGCGGTTCCTGAGATGCCATTTTCCAATAGGGTTGACAGGAGAATCTGGTGGTTCACCGTATCAAAATCAGCAGACAGATCCAGCAAAATAAGCATAGAAGTTTATATATATATATATATATATAAAAGAATGACAATATATTAATATTATTATATAATAATATAATACTATTATTATTATTACTAAAAATTTAAAATTGCTTGAATCACAGATTTCAAAATGAAATCAACACGATTCACATTTGATTTTGTATTAAATGTCCCGGGGCAAGAAACGTTTGTCATAATGTAATTAGTTTATGGACCGCATCCCTTCTTCAAAGCAAGTACGTCGGCTTGTCCGTGTCCACTAAGTGAAATCATAAATCATATTGCTAATAAAAGTGAAAGTACACCTCTCCTCAACAAGACACATGATTTGAAGGATCATCTGTGAAGTTCAAATGATGCAGAACAAATTATGCCAGATTTTAATACTATATTACTACTACTTTACTCAAAAAACATTGCATTACAGAAGCTAAATATGCCACAATTGCTGTTTCATATTGCAAACGCACAGACGTTCTAATCAGCATGTGATTATGTGACATGAAATCACCAAAAAGCACAAATTGAGCACAAAATGTCTCTAAATTTCTTTACGTTCCTGCTATGATGGAAACACATCCACTAAACAACACACTCCAGAACTGTGTCTATTAGAGCAGTGGTTCTCAAACTTTTTATAGCGGCGTACCCCCTGGGGCATTTAACATTCTTCTGCGTACCCCCTCTCTTCCACTTAGACCGCAGTCATACTTTTCTATTAAAGGACAATATTTGCACCCTTAAATTGATTTACTGGTGCATTTTTTACCTTTATAGAGGCAAATATTTTCTATCCTTATTAACTGTGTCATGTTTTATGTCATATTCTTTACATTCCATTAAGTGTATTATTAATATAATAAATAAAGCAATAAATGATGGCAAATCGAAGTGATACTTGTAGATTTAAAAATAAAACCGTCAATAGGTGGCTGCAAGTCACTGTCTTAATGAGCCAGGCGTCGCGTCATTCATTCATTCATTCAGTAACGAACCATGATGCTGTAGTTATGAATGGGTTATTAATCACTGACTCTCCAAATCGTTCAAAGCCACAGATTCATTCACTAACGAAACACTGCTGTATGTTGCTTGGAGACGCACACCAGATGATACGGATTTCGTTGGAACTATTATTTCGCTGCAAAATAGAACAAACATGACAATATTCTGTTTAAAAAAATTGTCACATTTGCCATTGTTTGGATATTCAGGGAAATTTGCATTCTTGCTCGTATTTTAAACATGAAAACAATAACTCGCACAGAGTGTGTCTGAAGAGAGTTTAAATCGATCTCAATGTACAGTGCGTGTCAATATTTGCTATGCATGCTATTAAGTGAAGATCTGCTTATTGAACAGCAGCGTGATTTGCTAAAGCAGCATATTCAGCGAGCATCCTATCACATGCACGCTGCTTGTGTGGATGCAGTCAGTTTTGACCGCAAAAGATGAGGTAAGCTGATTGGATATCATGTATTTGACCATTTACGGCACTCCCATTTTCCTGTTTTTACATTAGAAGCGGCATTTTGCTTGTCAGAAATACATGTTCGGTTTTAATGTTACTTTAAGTTGGGGTAGAATTAAATGAATGCCAAAACTCAGAATTTTGTTCGCGTACCCCCTCCGTCACCTCACATACCCCAGTTTGAGAACCACTGTATTAGAGTGTGTATGTGCGTGTTCATACTCGTCCAGCGAGACCCTCTGCGTCACCGGAGTCTCAAACAAACCACACTTTAAGACGAAGGAAGCAGTTTTGTATTACTAAGTAAACATTTGCCAGACCACTGCAACACAAAACACATGGGCTGACATTCATGAACTTTAAAAGCTTTTTGTGCAGGTGAGAAAGCGGGAAAAATGGGAACTGCAGTGAGACTCGTAACCGATCAGAGCTGACAGACTATGACTGTGTGAAGCTCTGTAGTGCTAGATATTACTCTACACACACTACACTAAACCCTCGTAACTGGACTCGAATTCAACCTAAAAATCACACAATGAAAAAAACAGAATCAGATTAAAACATTAATACTTCTCACACATTACAAATAAATAAGTAAATGAATGATTAAATAAGAGAACATATTTTCAAACATTTACATTCTCACAATCATGAATATTCTATTCTATTAACTTTTAAACATTTCTGTAGGAATTATGTAGTGTTTAAATATTAATATTACTAAACATGAAAATGTTTAATTGATAGTTTTTTATTCATATTAAATTAGAAATATTAAAAAAGTTAATATTATTAAGTAATTCATATTAATATTTTTATAATATTATTTTATTTTATATTATATAAATATATAATACATTAATATAAAAAATTAAATTTCTGATAATATTATTATTCAACAGTACTAATATTTTTATAATTTAACAACACATTTGCATGTCCATAGCTCCCTAATGGTGGTCATTATTATTATTGTTATTAATCAATACAAATTTTAAATAAATTAAAAAATAAATACAAAGTTTGAATTAAAGAAACATTTATGTATTAATAATTTGAACAAGCAACCAAAGTAGCTAATAAAAAACAAACAGTCACTATTTAGCAATGTGCTTGTTGTCTTTTGAAAATCTTTTGTTGTCTTTTTGACTTTTATTAATATCATACAGATATTCAAATCTTAATATTAATTAATATTAAATTAATAATAATGTTAAATAAAATTAATATTAAAATGATTGATTTCCTTTAAAACCAGTTAAGTTTTTATTATTATTTGTATAATTGTATTACATAAAATTTGCTATATTGCGTAATTTTAATTTTAAAAATTCTTACATTAAATTTGTATAATTTAATTTATATTATACAAATATTAAATTATTATTAATGTTAAGTAATTGTAATGTTAAAAAGTGAATATTTCTGCAATATTAACATTCAATAATATTAATATTTCAATAATGTAACAACATATTTGCATGTTATCGTTCTCTAATGTTGGTTAATGGTTAAAACATAATTAAAGAAACATTAATAATGGCTATACTTCCCAGTGAAATTAACATGCACAAACTATTAAAAATGCATGCCATCAACACAGTGGACGCTTTGGATAAGTCAGGCAAATGCATAAATGCAAATCCAAATGTGCCCTGTAGAAACTGACATAACTAACACATCAGTCCACTTTGCAATTATATTCACAAACCTAAATGAGGAAAAAGTCACTAAGCTTAGAGAAAAAACGTATTTCCGACAAATCAAAAATCGATGGGACTTAAAACCAACACAACGATCATTTTACTTCTGCAAGAAAAGAGTATTTTCTGAGTTTGCAGTGGATTGCTGAGCAAGACGTGAGGCTGACGGTGGAGTTCAGATCCTCCAGAGCGTCAGATGAGTTTACGCTGTAGTGCTTGATTGGACGCACAACCTTTGACAGCCACAACAAAAGCTGCAGGACGCATTTTCGCTGCTGTCCGTGACACACACGACCCCAATCCTGTATCAGAGACGCTTTTCTCCAGCTTCACCCAGCCAGCGTTCGTCTGTTTGATTAGAAAGTACTTCCCATGAAATGAGTGCTCGGCCTCGGGCGGCGAACTGCCTTCATTTCCTCCCGTTTCATTCTCCACTGGCACTGCATCCATCTGAGAGACTTCAGCGCTTATTTAAGAAAGTGTTTGTGAGGACAAGCAGACACCGCCGTGCAGCGCAGGTATCAACTGAGCCACGATGACTAGTCAAAACAAACATGCAACAAAATATCTGGATTTCATCTGCGCAGCAAAGCACAAAGATCATTGACACAACAAGCACGCCGGAGAAACTAGACATGGATTTACATCAATACATTTCCTTGCTGACATTCCTATGTGCAAGATCTGAGATTAAAGCATTTACGAATGAATTAAAGAAATATGTTGGAATTATGCAGTGTTTAAACTAGAAATTAACGTAACTAGCAAAACGATGACAAACAGTCACAATTTAGCTAACAACTGATTTTAAAAATTATATTCAGATTAAATTCATATAAAGTAATATTAAAAAGTTAATATTTCAGTAATATTCATATTCAATAATATTAATATTATAATAATTTAACAACATGTTTGCATGCTCACGATTCTCTAATGTTGGTTAGTGGTCACATGAAATTGTAAACTATTAAAAAACGTTTTAAAATTTAAAAAATTAAAATGAACATTTATGCATTCGAAATTTGAACTAGCAGTCAAAGTCTTTATTTTGCTACGAATAAAAAAAAACCTAAGCAAAAAAAAAA
>NW_015540844.1:522166-530686 GCF_001515605.1 Sinocyclocheilus anshuiensis | reverse complement strand
AAAAAAAAAACAAAAAAAAAAAAAAAAAAAAAAAAGAGATAAAATACAGTGAAAAAATAAATCAATTTAAAACTGAAATAAAAAAATAAAATCTAATATAAATATATAATTGTTTTATAATACAAATGTTGAAAGCAAAAATAATAACATAACTAAAATAAAAATAAAAAACGAAACATTTAAAAAAAGTTTAACATAATAATATTTAACATTTTTTAAAGTCAACTCAAAATATAAATAAATACTATAATAACAAAGAATACAAAAATATCAGGAAATGCAAGCAGTCAAGGACAAACAGTCCCTGAGGTTGGGCTTTGAAGAGAACAGCGCTGACATTTCCACTGACATTGTTAAAATACAACGTAAACGGCACAGAAATAACGGCTGCGTTCCGAATGAAATACATGCTTAGTATGCTTAGTACTTACTGAATAATACACAGTATATACTGTATACAGATTTTTATTGTTTCAAAAAATAGCAAGTGAAATAATAGCATGCCACATTGTCATCAGCAGTGTTGTTATCGTTACCTAAAACTAAAAGTATTCCGCGTATGGGTCACCATACTTGGCCACATGTCACGTCACGTCACGTCACATCACGTCACTTTTTTAAAATTATTTAACTAATAATGTGTTTGATTTCCTTTAAAAGAGTTTAATGTATTTTAATTAATATTATACAAATATTTTAAACAAAACAAAACAGTTTTAAAAATAGGCTCATTTTCCAACTCCCCTAGAGTTAAACAGTTGAGTTTTACCGTTTTCGAATCCATTCAGCCGATCTCCGGGTCTGGCGGTAGCGCTTTTAGCTGTAGCTTAGCATAGATCATTGAATCTGATTAGACCGTTAGCATCTCGTGCAAAAATGACCAAAGAGTTTCTATATTTTTCCTATTTAAAACCTGACTCTTCTCTAGTTACATCGTGTACTAAGACCGACAGAATATGAAAAGTTGTGATTTTCTAGGCCGATATGGCTAGGAACTATACTCTCATTCTTTAACTCTAGGAAAATGAGCCTATTTTCAAAAATAGTGGAGTGTTCCTTTAACTTTTAATATTCCAATCAAATAATATTTATATCTATATTTTTCTCACATTTTTTAATAACTAAAATGTTTTTAATAACTGAAATAAAATACATTTAAATACTAAAATATTTTTTTAATTAAGGCTAAATATTAAAAATCAATATTTCTAATAAAAATGAGAAAAATCACAAGAATTTACTTAAAAAAAAAACTACAATAAAAAATTAACATATAAAAATAAAAGTAAACTCAAAATATTAATAAATACTATAATAATATAAAAATAATACTAAAATATCACTGGTTGTCATATGACCCAATCACATTGCATATGAGTGGCATCCAATTAATTATGTATATTAAATTAAAAGTTATTTTTACAACTTTGATTTAATTTCATGTAGAAAGATATTGATTTTTAATATTCCAATCAAATCATATTTATATATAAAAAAAAATCGCATTTCTACGGCGGCCGAGAAGTGAAACATCAGCTCCAGTGGCGCAGATGGATAAGCGTGTGTCACTGACTTTTTGACGCGATCGATCCGGGTTCGAGCCCGTCTTTTGCCGAACTTTTTTCCCCTCCCTTTTCAAATCTCGTATTAGCACTACCCTAACCCTACCCGATACTTTATTTTCAACTTTTAGATTTTTTCCTTAATTTTTATTGAAAATAAATGCCTTTACAATGTGATACGAGATTTGAAAAGGGAGAAAAAAAAAGTTCGGCAAAAGGCGGGATCGAACCCCGGTCGATCACATCAAAAAGGCAACGACATGTGCTTATTCATCTGCGCCACTGGAGCTGATGTTTTACTGTCACTTTTAACTAAATATAAATAGACACTCCGTATTTTTTATTCCATAGTAAGGGCAATTCATACAATACATTTAAACTGAGCTACTTTAATACCATCTCCGAACTTTCTACCACGATTCTGCTGTTCTTCGGCTGGTTCTTCCTGTATAAGTTGATTGACAGATGTCTCGTCCAGTCAGCGGTGAGTAATCCCAAACCAATGGCGCTGTCTCAAACTATACCTACCTCTTCCAGTTTGTCTGATTTGTCGTTGTGTTTTCTGACTTGTTATAATGTTTTCTGAATTGTTGTTGTGCTTTCTGAATTGTTATTTTGTTTTTTAGACTTGCATTTGCGTTTGTAATTTGTTATTTTGTTTTCAGAATTGTGATTTGTTCTGCACTTCTCTGCCACCGTACATTTCCAAAAAAATATAAAATAAATTTAATAGCTGAAATAAAATCGGTTTAAGTACTAAAATGACTAAAACTGAAATAAAACAGCCAAATATAAAAAATATAAATATTTATAATGAAAAAGGACAAACGTATATAACAAATGTACTAAAACTGAATTAAAACTAAAACTACACTAAATAATCAAAATATAAATAAATACTATAATAGTATATAAATGATGTTGTCACATGAGCTCATTACATTAGCATGTGACTGTATTGCTGAAGCGCTGTGTTGTGATCATGTCTCACCTTTGGGTCTCTGGATGCAGGTGTGCTGGTTGTCGGACAGAAGAAATCCGTCACGGCACCGACACTCGTAACTCCCCATCATGTTAACACAGATCTGCTGGCATCCACCGTTTCCTTCCGCACACTCGTCAACATCTGACGGAGACACAGATATTATAAATCTTCTCGCAATTCTGACTTTACATCTTGCAACTCTAACTTCATGTCTCGCAATTCTGATTTTATGTCTCGCAAAACAGTTATACATTTGTATTTTTCAGTATTCGCTGACAAATAGAAACTTCTAGGGGTGTAACAGCTGAAGCTTCTCACGGTTCGGTACGTATTGCGGTTTTGAGGTCACCGTTTCAGTTCAGCTATTCTTAATACTTAAAGAATACTCTATTATTTGTTAATACATACTTGAACAGTTTGCCTTAACTTAAAAAAAAGCTATTTTTTTTTCTAAATAAACATTTTAATTAAAATACCTATGTTACACCCAAAGCTAATTTATTAAAGAACAAATATTTTAAAATGTATAGCTGTATGCTCAACATTGTGTGCCAGAAATATAAATATTATAAACAGCACTTTTAACATAATAAAAAAGAACAGAGTTTGAAAGTAGCACGACATGGTAAAATCACAAATTATAGATAAATAGAAACAAAAGCAGAAAATAAGTGGCAACGGGTCAGAGATAGAATTTTCCGCAGGAACACGTTCAGTAACACATTACTGTCATTTACTTTTTCTGCAAATGTATGTATTATTATAATCCCATTACATTTAATGTTCTTAACAGAAATAAAATTCAAGGTAAATGTGAAGTTTGACAACTAATATAATATATATTAAAAAAACATTTCAGTAAATATACTGTAATCGCATTCCTTTCATGTAACGCGCATGGTTATGTCTTAAGTTTATCCGTGACTCGATTGCTGAAAAAATAAATTGTTTTGCGAAATAGAACCAATTGCATTGATTGATTTACTATTTGTGAGTGGTGTATCGCGGTTTTTCACTTGGGTTTCAATATTTTTTTACAACACTAGAAACTTCAAAAGAACAGCATTTATATGAAATAAAAATGTTTTGTAGCAGTATCATTGTCTTTACTGGCACTTTATCAATGTAATGCATCCTTGCTGAATAAAAGTATTAATTTATTTAAAAAAAAAAAAAAAGAAAAAAAACTGTATAATTCATATTTCAATTATAATAATATAACACATTTATTGAAACGAAACCGCAAAAATGGCTTGTTCAGAAATCATCACAACTACAAATGTGATTGTTTGTTGTTAACTCCTTTCACATGCAATGGGAGCAGCCAATCATAACAGAGCTCATTTGCATATAGAAGGTAGAGTGAAAAAGTCACTTTTTGTGCACAAAATCTATTTGTGGTGTTGATATGCGACACTTATTTTCGAAGAAAACCTCAGAAACAGACGCTGTTAGATCATAAAAAAGTAACTTGCGTTACTTATTTAAAAAAGTAACTCAGATATTCTCTTCATATCTGTGTATCGCATAAAAAGTAATGCGTTACTTTACTAGTTACTTGAAAAAAGTAATCTGATTACGTAACTCGCGTTACTTGTAATGAGTTACCCCTAACACTGTTAATCAGTACGTCCTGGTGATTTCATACAGTCTCTCATTCTGCCAATCTGTGAGTTTTGTCTGCATGTGTTCTGGCTTATAATTACTGTGGACCTGCTTGTGTGAACTTGCATCAGTTCGGTTGGTGTTGATGTTGTTGGCACCTCTGCTTTGCAAGGAAACGGCTTAATAAACATCCTAATTAACGACTTAATGAAAACGTACACATGCAAAGAGCTTTGCATGGAGGGTTAGGGGACAGAACACATGATTAGCTCAGTATAAAAACAATAGAAGTCAATGCAAAATCTCACCGTGATAGAAAAACAAAGCCGCATGTGTTGATAGACTCATCATCTTTTTGGCTTTATGGATCGTTACACAACCTGATCACTCAACAGCTGATTCAAAGCCAATCCATTTCAACCTGTAGTATGATGCTAAATGACACGAGGGCCAGTTTCCCAATTCAAACTGATCCTAAATCAACATGACGTCTGAATGATTTGATTATAGTTAGAGATTAGTCTGTCTTTGATTGATGCAGTTTTTAAGCCTATTTTAAAACTGTACCGTGGTAACTATGATATCACCAAAATATTATATTTCCTATGGTTTAGTTACTAGTGTAAAATCATAATAAATAAATCCTGGAAAATTTTCTTTAAACAATGTCAGATGCTTCAGAAACCTTCTGTCATTTTGTTTAATTTTTCGATGACAGTGGTGGATAATACCAAGTTTCCGCAGCTGTATTGTGGTAACAGTATCTGTATGGTGTTTTGGGACACTATACTGTAGTAACCATTTTTTTTTGTATGTTTGTTTTTTTTGTAAAGGCTCATAACAAAGTCAATAACATTCGTAAATGTACATACATCTTACACTTAGTTCAATTCATTTCCGGCTATGAAAATCTGAAGAGTCTCTGTCCGAGGGGCTACCAGGGATTTAGAAATTTTGTGAGCACTGGTGTGTGTGTGTGTGTGTGTGTGTATATATATATATATATATATATATATATATATATATAGATAGATAGATAGATAGATACATACATGCAGTTTATATATCAAGGATATTCCATCGATAGAGGATACATTTTATTGTATTCATAAATACAATAAATAATTATAAATAAATAAAGCTGAAGTTATTTTGAAATTGTACAATATTTCTCAAACAATCCTTCTGCCTTGTTATCATAAATAAGCGTACATTTAAATAAATAAATACTTAAACTAAAAAATAAAAAAATAGGTTTAAAATTAATTTAAAAAATAATTAACAAATAATTATAAATACTACATAAATAAATAGCAGTTATAATTTTCAAATTGTAAAAATGTTTCTCAAACACTCCTGCCTTGCTCTGTAAAAAAACAAACAAAAAAAATTTAAATAAATAAACGTAATAATAATATTACTACTACTGCTAACAAAAAATAATAATAAATTCACGTAAAATGTATACATTTATAAATAATAATAATAATAATAATAATAATAATAAATTCATATAAAATTAACAACAAATACATCAATAAAACATAATACAATACAATATAAAATTACTCATTTGATTTATTGCAAAAAAGGTAATTTTTGGCTGTCAGCTGAAGAGAAAATAGGCTGATAATTTGGTCTGAAAAAAAAATGAACAGAAACCTCAGCTTTAACAGAACAGACAACTTGAACAAACTTGGACGTGGAGAAAAAGTGGCATGCATGTGAAATGGTCTAGGTTTATACATACTTTATGTAACATAAATGGCAGCTGATGAAGGTTTCAGTCGACTAGACGCACACACTCTGTCTAATGCGTGATGAGAGACTTTAGTACCAGTGACAGCAGGTGTTGTGTTGAGTTTAACCCACTTAAAACTCAGCTGTGTCCTATGAGGGCACAACCCATCAAACTGACAAATGTGTGAGTGTTTGTTCTCATTCGAGACATTTCTGTGTGTCGTCTGCCTCTCTGAGGATGAGACTGCAACCTGATCTCTCGCTCAGATACGTCGCATCAGTGTCAGGCTGCTGTATACACAAGCTCACGCTTAATAAACCCTCATGCAAAACTAATTTTCTGTCTATTTGTCCAATGCACTGAGGCCTTGGGATAGAGTTTCCAATCTAGGCCATTTTCAGCCCAGCCGAGGGGGGAATATAACCATTTCCCAGCACTCGCGTTCACACACACACACACACAAACTCACATTCCCATCATTGGACAATTGTGACAGTTACCAGTTGCGAAGTTACCAGCATCAAATTCTGACTTTGCTGAAAGTAAACAAACAATATCATAGTTAATCTGAACATACTGGATGTTTATTATGCGTGTTGCAGGATTTTTAAACCATGATCACATCAGATGTCACAGAATTAGAAATGCCAAAAACAGATTTCATGCATGTATGTATATATGCATATCTATCTTGTGAATAAATACATTAACTGAAATAAATTAAAATCAATAATAATAATAATAATACAATTGATACAAATCAATTATAAATAAAAAATAATTACAAATCATTAATTAGATTATTTACAAATCAAATCAATAATAATAATAAAATTGATACAAATCAATAATAAATACAAAATAATTACAAATCATTATAAATGCAAAATGAATAAATTATTAGATTAATTAAACAACATATGTAATTAATTTGATCGAAAATTTCAACTGTCTGTTCTAATGATTTGTTATTAAATATTTTTGTAAAACATTTTATCTATCTATCTATCTATCTCTCTCTCTCTCTCTCTATATATATATATGTGTGTGTGTGTATCAAATATATCAAATACATTAACTGAACTCAAAGCAATAAAGTAATAATAACAATAATAATAATAAATCAATACATAAATAAATAAAAAATTAGATTAAACAATTAATATGTTTATTTTTATTAATATATGTTTAATGTTTAATTAATATTATTTAAACATAATTAATTTGACCAAATATGTAAATTGTCAGTCCTAATTATTTGTTAATAAACATTATAAAAAGAAAGAAAGATAGAGTAGCTTCCCAAACAGCTTGTACTCCATCCTGCATTGTTTATGCAATAAATAAATGTATATTTATATAATGAAGAAGAAGAAAATATTGTATATTTAATATGCGTTATGAAGGATTCTGAACCAATCAGATGTCATGTGGGTGTGGCTACAGAATGTATCAGAATTAGAAAAGCCAGAAACATAGAACATGCAAGTACGTAAAGAAAATGCATCATCTTAATATGATTTTTTATTATTGTAGCAGTAAAAATCGGGGCGTTGGGAGTTTCCATCAAGGAAATCAGGTCAGTTATTATCTGTTAATCTTATCTGTTATTCTTAAGGTGACAAATACGCTCTACAATATCATTAGTTTACATGAAAGAAAACAGATGACAATTTTACAACAATTTAGCAATGCTGAGATTGAAATGAGTTGCACTTGCATTGCATTATAAATTGCATATTGACACATTTTAGATCACAATGAGTGAAACTGACCATCAAAAGCATCTACATTTTCTACTAATGTATCTGTCGCCCCTAAGCATTTGGAAAGCATTTAAAGGGATAGTTCACCCAAAAATGAAAATTTGATGTTTATCTGCTTACCCCCAGGGCATCCAAGATGTAGGTGACTTTGTTTCTTCAGTAGAACACAAATGATGATTTTTAACTCAAACCGTTGCAGTCTATCAGTCGTATAATGCATGGCAATGGTAACAAAATCTATGAGAGTGAAAAAAACATGCACAGACAAATCCAAATTAAACCCTGCAGCTCGTGACGACACATTGATGTCCTAAGACACGAAACGATCGGTTTGTGCGAGAAACCAAACAGTATTTATATCATTTTTTACCTCTGATCCACCACTATGTCCAACTGTCTTTGAGCGCGCGCACGGCATCCGGTGCGTGAGGTGTGTACGCGCTCTGGCGTAGCAGATAAACATAAAATTTTTGGGTGAACTATCCCTTTAACATATGGCAACATCCATAACGGCTGTCTGTTTGCACAGAGCTTGCATTAGTATCTTTGCATGTGCGAGAGCCTCGCGCTTCAAACCCCAAACAAAGCCATGATTTCCTGCCGCCGTTGAGTTTGGTGAAGCTGTGCTGGTCAGCAGACGGTGTTATGTGCAGATCGCGGCCCGCGTCCAAAGCAAATATTTGGAAAAGGAACAGGATGCTGGTGAAACCCGGAGCAGAGCTCATGCTATTTGCACTTAAAACATTTCTTAAAAAAATCTCCTGAGAGGATTCCTCAGTGTTGAAGAATGACCTCTCTCTCTTTCTTTCTTTCCTTCTCTTATTCCTCTTCCGGTCCTCTACTTCTTCCTTTTTTTCTCAC